>NC_140594.1:561084166-561351666 GCF_964204655.1 Triturus cristatus | reverse complement strand
GACATCGCATTGACAACAATATAGTAGTTGAATTCCATAATTGATCTTGACAAGTTATAAGGAATTCATGTTGTGGGGTGGTCGACGGCGTTTCGAACCCAATTATTGGGGTTCATCTTCAGGACAGTGGTGAGCATGTATTTTGAAGTTAAACTGCCCGTAAAGTTCCTAGAGTCTCCAACGTGGGAGGCAGGGGCTTCAAAGGTTAATTATTTGAAAACAAGCAGCTTGGCAGTACATAGATCCGCCTGGAGAATGTAATTTTCTTTAGAGGGGCGACAGGGCAGTGAATGGGAGCCTGAGGCCGAGCAGTCTGAGACGTCCTGCAGCTGTTGGGGCTGGCTCGCATTCATCAGCCAGCCCCAACAGCTGCAGGACGTCTCTGACTGCTCGGCCTCAGGCTCCCATTCACTGCCCTGTCGCCCCTCTAAAGAAAATTACATTCTCCAGGCGGATCTATGTACTGCCAAGCTGCTTGTTTTCAAATAATTAACCTTTGAAGACCTTCCTCCCACGTTGGAGACTCTAGGAACTTTACGGGCAGTTTAACTTCAAAATACATGCTCACCACTGTCCTGAAGATGAACCCCAATAATTGGGTTCGAAACGCCGTCGACCACCCCACAACATGAATTCCTTATAACTTGTCAAGATCAATTATGGAATTCAACTACTATATTGTTGTCAATGCGATGTCTTTTTAAAACTATCACTATTTCACACCACGCTTTTCTTATTTTGTGAGCATTCTAAAATTGACTTTGTTTAAATAAATACCTGCTATCTTTTGACCTACATGACCCTTTACGTACTTTGTCTCCTGCTCCCTACGGAATTGATTTCACTTATCTTAAAAAACAAGTGACCCTGCCTGGGTCACCTTTTCTATTGGACCCTTTTGGGCCATCCTTGAACCATTTTTCTTAACTCTTCCTTGGTTATAAAGCGGTGAAGTTCGCTGAGGCTATCTGAGGAAAATTCACTACTCTTTAAAACTGGCCCCATCGCTGCGTTTCAGCCCACATACCTTGAGAAACGCAGATCAAGATTTCTGGAGTGTTAGATAAAATCAAACTTCTTTGAACCAGCAACTCGCTAATCACGATGAGATCAAGTTCATCAGTCTACAGAGGATATTTGCTAGTGACATGAACTTTATGGTAGATGGTATTCCTCTAGAGCGGTGCCATGCCTTGATTCCAGATGAGTCACTACTGCTCCTTGACTTAAAAGAAGAAGCTGAACTGCTCAGGGATCAGAGTGGTGAGGGCAGGCATCTGATCCAGTTGACAAAGAACAAGAACCCGCTGACTTTAGATTACTTTGCGGATGCCCCAAAGGGGTGAGTTACCCAGGAGCCATAATAATCCACATTTGTAAAGCGGAACAATCACCCGTAAGGGTCTCTAGGCGCTGGGGGCCATCGGGAAGATTAAGAAAGCTATTGCCCAGAGTCACATGGTGCTGGGCTAATCTGACGCCGGCGCCGGGGATCGAACCATGATCCCCATATTCCAGAGTCAGTCACCCTGGCCGCAGCGCCTCACCTCTTCCTCCAGGACGACCTTTATACTTAAGTGGCAGAATCGCCCTAAAAAGTGAGGAGAGCAGCAAAGATTTATTCCACTAATGAGTTTGTGGGACTCTTATTTCATTCCCGACTTGGTCATTATGCTAATGGGATCCAAATTCAGCCCAACTAAGACTATTAATTAAATGGCTTTGGGCATTACTTGGTTGTTGCGCTCTGTGCTACAGATTTGAGAAGATTTCTGACCCTGTTCTCTCTTTATTCGCCACATGCTTGTACTAGAATCACATCTTGATTTGAATCACAAATTCTTCAAGGAAAAATGTACCTGTTTGTTTTAGACCTTGCTGCTGTCCGCTGTAATCAATGGTATTCCTTATTTTATAAGAAAACTGTGCAATGCTGTATTTAATTTGTGGTTCTTTTTGTGTTCCCATTTCAGTTGTTTATTTAAGCTGCTAATGTTTGAATTTTTTTTTTTTTTTTTTTTTTAGCAACGAGTGATGGCTTGTTTTAGAGCCTGGGAAGACTGGACCATTTACCCTGAACCTTTCCTGATAAAATTGCAAAATATTTTCTTGGGTCTTGTTAACGTTGTAGAGGTTAAAGAACCAGAGGTAAATGAAGAGGTTATTGCCCAATAGTGCATTTCAGGTTGCTCTATTTGTTGTACTGTGATTGAGCAGACTTGGGCTTATCAGAGGGGAGTGGTAGGCATTTGTTGCATACACAGAGTCAATAAATGACACACTCAAGAAGAAAATTCAACACCAACTTATAAGCATACCACAGATTTTTTTAAATAATTTAGGCACCAAGATTTTCAAGATCAGGTAAGTACTTTTCAAATTGGCAATTTTCAGAAACATAGAAAATACAGATGTCAGATTTGAGGCATGAACATGCACTGCATAGGGTCACTTGCAAACGACTTACAGGACTGTTTTTCTGGACTTAAGATAAGTAGGTGCCAAGGACCAAAAAAACACCAAGAGTTCAGGTTTACCTGCTCTGATGTGTCCGGGTGCAGAGGTGCTTTCAGCGGTGGTAGCCCTGAACGCTACACGTTGATGTCAGTAGGGAACAGTGCCTGCAAAGAAAGGCTGTGGGGGGGGGGGAGGGCAGAACCCAGTGGGCATGGGCTGGGGTGCTCGGGTTCATAGGTGTTTTGTCCGGCGGGTCAGTGAGTTTGAGGCTCTCACAGTTCTTGGTGCATCTGCACAAGAGGGAGAGTAAATATAGCAAGATGACTTCTTGTGTGGAGCTGGCCTCTGTTTGAGTCCCTCATTGTGCAGGTCTATTTGGCGGGGGTGGTGTTCGGGCTGAGCATAAACAAGCCTTGGTGCTTGCACCAGGCTCTTGTACTCTGGGTACTGGTGCAGGTTGCCTCCAGGGTGGGTCAGGGTCTAGAAGACTGGATGGGTCGACTGGGCAGACCTCTTTGCCGCTCGGGGACCTCCTCCTGTGTTGATGCTGCGTCGATGTTTCCGGTGGTCAGCAGATCAGGGAACCGGTCTGAGCAGTTGGTGGCTGCAGGGAATTGACTTCTCCACTTAAAGAGAGATGCTAGCTGGTTGGCAAAGTGCTGGCAGCCCTACAAAGCTTTTGAAGGATGTACAGCTGCAGGACAAGTTTGGTCTTTGCAACTGTCAAGACCGGAGCAGGCAGGCAGGGTTTGGTGCCAACTCCACAGCTAGTCCACAGTTTGTGCGTGCTTCATCTCTTCTTAGTCCTTCTTCTTTAGTCAGGCGAATCGGTTTTCCTGGTGTCAGGAGACCAACTAAATACTCACTTCAGTTGTGTTAAGAGGAGTGTAGGGTAGTAGCCAATGGGCTACTGACCCCTGTGGTCACTACACAACCTATATAACCACTTTCCGTTCCTAATTTCACCACAGCCAAGATGGTGTAATCCTTCTTTTCGTGTCCACTTTAGGTAGCCCACCTTAGTGGTGTGACGAGCCGGACAGTGTAACACGCCTACAGCGCAGCGAATTTCCTGCCTGTCCTTGTGCCAATTGGGCCTCAGGGCAGGGGGTGGCAACTCCCAGGTCCGGATGAAGACTGAGTGGTATTATCAAAGGTGGCAGGTACTTTGAAGCACCTGGCCTTGATATCGTAATCACTGAGGTGTAAACACCTTTCTCCAGAGGAGGCATTGTTTGTGGCCTCAGAGAGCGTGGGCTCTCATCTACAGTTAGTCAGAAACTAGTCTGTCGTGGCAAGCTGGTTGATACCAGTCAGCCAGCGCACTAGATAATGGTAGGTTTTTCAGGGGGCACCTCTAAGGTTCCCTCTGGGTGTATGTCATAATATATCTAGTACTGGCAACAGGACAGATTTATTAAGACAAGGTGTTTGATACTTATACGCAATTTGAAGAACGCACAATCTCTAGTGGAAGTTGGTCCGGTTATCACATAAATATAATTTGAAAACGGACTTTTAACTTACTGGTATCGTGGATGTGCACACCCAAAAGACTAATGAAAGGAGTCTATAATTTTACTTTCTCTCGATTGTGTGTTTTTTATATGATCTGATGTTTATATGAATTGATGTATATTTGTTTTAGTAGGAAATATGTGTTTTTAATCGTGTTAATACAGGGGAAGCACAAACCCTTGTTGTTTTTATTTTGTATCGATTTTTATTTTTAATTAAAGAAAAAAATCTGTTACATGGATTGTGATTCACAGTCAATGCAACAAAATCTGATCTACAACTGCTCCAAATACAACCTTATCTCTGATGCATACTAAATGTAATCTCAGGGACGGCATACCCCAATCCACAAAGGGTTCTCAATCTCCAGAACTAAGTGGATCTTTTTCAACTACATCATAGCTTAACAGTAAACAGTTATGAGACTTCTAGGTATGATGGCGTCTTGCACAGCAATAGTCCCTCATGCAAGACTATATATGATACCCCTACAAGAGTGCTTGGCATCACAATGGTCACAAGAGGAGGGCAACATCGAGGATCTAGTGTTGGTTTCAACCAAAGTCCATCAGGGTGCTAATATGAAGGATATTGTGGTTCAGTGACACTGGTCGACACAACAACAGACATTACCCATCAGCATGTTAGAACTATTGGCCATACAAATGGCTCTCAAAGCGTTCTTACCCAACATAACAGGAAACTTCTACAAACAGACAATATGACTGCAATCTACTACATTCAGAAACAAGGAGGGACCCATTCCATACATCTGTCACAGTTAGCGCAAAACATATGGAAATGGACAATCAATCACAAAATTCACCTCCTAGCACAATACATCCTAGGGGAGGAGAACTTCCTAGCAGACGTGTTAAGCATGACGCAACAAGTGCAGACATGGGAAATTCACACTCACTTACTACATCAATACTTCCTAAGGTATGGAACCCTGACAATAGATCTCTTCGCCTCTGCCAGGAACTTAAAATGTCAGAATGTCACATCCAGACACTCGCACCCTCAATCCTAAGGGAATCCACTATGGATGAACTGGTCAGGGATAGTTGCTTATGCTTTTCCACCTCTCCCACTCATTCCTTACGTGGTCAGGAAACTCAGACTGACTTCCTTAACCAAGATACTGATAGCTCCAACCTGGGCTCGACAACCACAGTACATGACATTAACAGATCTATCCCTAATACCTCATGAGAATCTATCCAACTATCCAAACCTCCTTACTCACAGTGGGGGAAGAGTCAGACACCCAAATCCGCAACAACTAAATCTTGCAATCTGGCTCCTGAGGTCATAGAGTTTGAAAACTTAAATTAACCTCCTGAATGCATGAACATTTTAAACCAACCACAGGAGCGTGCTGTGCCTCTAAATTGAAATATTTTGTTCACTACTGTTCTTCAAATAATGTTAATCCATCAACACCATCAGAGCAACAGCTAATATGTTACTTATTTCATGTACAAAAGCAAATTTAGCGTACTCTTCAATACGCCTACATTTAGCAGCTATTGCAGCGTACCTATAAAACAAATAACACCAATCCCTTTTCCGCATACCTGTCATAATGGCTTTAATTAAGAGATGAAAAAAGGTGATTCCATCACGTACACCACCAGTGCCTACATGGAACCTAAACATTGTGTGACATTGTGACTCATGGGTCCACCTTTTGAGCCATTACACAGATGTCAAATACAGTTCCTCACCTGGAAGGTCACTTTCCTTTCGGGAATGAGCTCCCTAAAAAGAGTTATTGAAATACAAGCACTCAGTATAGAGGAACCATATGTTCAAGGTGTATGAGCTGCATGTAGGAAGGTGGATATCTGACTATGGTTACCCCCAACTTTTTGCCTAGTGTCTAGCTGGTTTTTCGACTTAGTTGGCCTGAGATCCTGCCATTCAGGGTCTCGGGCTGTCTGCTCTCTCTTTAAAATGGACTCCATGTACCCTAGGTACATACCCAATTGGTAAGTATCACCTTATTGGACCCTGTACAGTATACCCTAGGCCTCCCAGGGGCTGCAGCATGTATTATGCCACCCCTGGTCTGGCCTTCCAATCAGACACAACTGGCTGATCACTCAGCTGGGGCGAGGTCGTGTAATCACCCCTTGCTTAGATATAGTATACCTATATCTACCCTTATATATAGACACATGTGTACCTATCAGCCACTCCTATGGCAGGCCTTAACAATCCTGGAGGCAGAGTGCTTGGTAACATGTGAGATGGTGCTCTAGCATGAGCTGAGCTTGTCTGCAGCTTTCGGAACCATGTCCTTATAGCTGTTCTATGATATAGCCTACCATATACTCTTAAAGTACCTTATAATCTTAAACGGTTATGGTAACTATGGTTTGGCTTTATCAAAACATGTTGTGTAAGGTGTCTAACACTTTGGAATAATACCCCCATACCATTTCTGGTAATGAGGATATTATTCCTCCCTACTTTGCTGTTTAACTCTCACCAAAGCCTCAGCATCACAAAATGGATGCTGCTGCCACAGACACGAGTCTGACCTCCTGCTGCTGGGAGCCCTCCCAGCCAGGGAGGCCTGGACAATAGGTTTCCTGCTTGGGGAGGTGCTAGCACCTCCCCAGACAGACTTTAGTGTATTGGGGCAGGGAGGGCTGAATGAAACGAGACACTGCCTGGGGCACACATGGTGTCCCATGCATAGTCCAGTTCAAACCGGTGCTGGGGCACTCCAGCCCCAGCTCTGGCGCGAAACTGGACAAAGAAAGGGGGTGTAGCCACTCCCCTTCCTGGTCCCACCCATAGGAGGGACCTTGCAGGTAGCCCAGCCCACTAGCCCAGTATATTAGTAGCTAGTTGGGCCCTGCTAAATTAGATTAACCTGAATCTGCAACTTGAACAGAAACTCTGGACCTTCGACATTCGACCTCAGGAAGAAGACTGAAGAAATCTCCCTTGTGGCCTAGGAGTGACCACCCTGGGCAACCAGGCACCATCCAGCGACCGCTGCTTGCTTTGCGACTGATCCTACGAGGGACGACTGCAGAGACTGACCAGCGCCGAGACTTCCAGACACCTCTGACCCAGATCCACACCTACAGCGAAGCTGAGACCCGTGGAGGCAACGAGGGACGTGGGACCGGCGACTCGGGAAAATTGGCTAGTAACTGACTAGCGCAAATTCTGAGGCATCCTCGAGGCTGTGCTTGGGGAATTGAGAAGCCCCACTCCCGAGCACCATCTGCAAAGAAGATCAGCTCCCCACACTTCACGTGTTCTGCGTGGGGCCCTTCTTCGACGTGTTGTCCGGTTGCTGGCCCGTTGGCTAGTAGCCTCTGCGACGACGAACCTTTACTTTTAACTTGCTGGTCCGGCACCTCCAGACTGGCACCCGCTCCTCTGTGAAAGAGAAGCACCCCAGACCTTCCTGGTCTGCACCAGAAGCAAGTCCTCCATCCTGCGTGGGTTCCGCTTGCCAAGGCTTGTTGGGTCCTGACTCTACTTCGACGCCGCCGACAGCAAGAGCCTTCGTGGGACAGCTCACCTCCTGGTCCTGGTCGTCCTCGACGTCTCCTGGTACCCGTGGCTGCCGCGACAAGCTACACCTCTTCACCTGCACCTTCACGACATCGCCTGGTTCCTTCCTGGTTCCTTCCCGGCTCCTGGCTGGTGGCCTAGATTCTGTCCCTTCTGCTTGCAGGTTCCTTCCTTCTTGATCCCCACCTTGGGATCCACCGGACACTCTTCACTGACTGCCTGTCAGCAACTTTCCTTCAGGCATCCATAGAAGTCAACGACGAAACCCGACGCAAGTTCACACCTATGCACCCGCAGCCCGTGGGCTAGGTAACTTGGGTACTTCGGTGCTCACAAGGGTATTGACTATCCTAGGGTCTAGTTTCCGAGTCTCGACTTTCTAGCTATACCAGAAGTGTCCTAAAACTGCTTATTTCTAACTGCTAGTGATTCTATCGACTTTTACGCATTACGCGTGAGTGTTTCCACTCTGCACCTGAATCCCGTGGGCCTCCCACTTCCTAACTGTTGGTAGTATAGTGTAGCCCCAGCGATGGCCTAGGCCTATCCTGTGTTTGTGACAGTGGTCCTTATACCACTTACTTAGTGTATGGTTTGCGTGGCCCCTAGGGCCTAACTGTATTGCTTACCTGTGTGACTTAATGTATGCTTAAATAAGACTGTGTTGTACTTACCTCGAATCTCATAAAGAGTGCTGAGGGTGTGCCTAGAATAAATACATTCTATTTTTTTATATATCTGTTGTGGTGTCCTTTCATTTGGTATTCAAGGGATTATAACATATGGTATAACAGCTGGCTTCACATGCCATTCAGAGTTTAGCCTAAGACTGCTCTTGTCCATGCTACCACTAGGATAGCTGGTCTATAAGGTTGACTTTACAACCAATCACCATAAGGGTTGTTTGGACTGATACAAGGTGTACACTAGAATTAGTGACATCATATATCAGGCCAACTTCTCACACTGTAAATCGTATATTTGTGCATAGATCGCCATCTGGTGTTGGGCTCGGATGTTTGCACTTTGTTTTTGTCTTGGAAGAAGTCTTTTGTAGTCACAAGGTAGGTGACTCCTCCTTAGGACGATAGTGCGCATGGGCATCGACTACATCTCCAGATTGTTTGTTTCCGCCATCTGGTTCGGATGTGATTTGCTGCGCTCTGGGTCGGTTTCGAACCCCCTTTCGACGCGCAGTCACTCTACACTCAACGGTATTGTCTCAATTGCGTTTCTCTGTCGACGCTCATCTTTAAAAACAAAATCCTCGATCTTCAACGCGGGCCGTTGGGCCTATCTGCTCTGACCGCGTCTGCAGTCAATGCAAAGGACTCCTTTAAAAAAAATGCCCCGGGTGTAGTGCTAATTTTCCACACTCAGACTTGCATGAGGTTTGTAACCTCTGCATCTCCCTGGAGCACGAAGACAAGAACTGCAAGGCCTGTTCATCTTTCAGGTTGAAGAAAACCATCCGTGATATACGGACTCGACGTCACAAAATATGTCACGGAAGCAGCTCGATACGGACATCTTCGGAGCGGATTCCAATGTCCAGCCGGAGCAACAAGGTGATGAAGTCCTCTCCGTCTCCGATGCAGACAACTCCGACATCCAAGAGGAGACACCCTAGCTCTGCGGTCCATGAGTACCGAAACCCCTCTCCCAAAAAACAAACCTAAGGCTCCGGTAACACCCTCACCCTCGAGTCGACACCAGCAACATGTCTCAGATGCCCCGCCATCGGGCCCGGCTATGGAACATAAAGATAACCTTCCGGCTCTGGCTCGAGCCAACCCCATTCCGGTCCCGAAAAGACATCTTCGGCACCGAAGCACAAGACCAAAGATGTGCCACACCCTTTTTCGTCGGCACTGAAGACAGCTTGGACGCCGAAGCCCTCGGCATCGAAACATACCAAACCAAAAAAATCTTTGGAGCCGAAAGCAGCTTGGGAGACGAAAAAATAGTCGGAGCCGATAAAAGTCTCAGACTCAAAACCTCTTATAACAAAACCTAAGGAGACCAAAACCCCACAGAAAGCCTCAGAAACTCTGTCCAAAGAATATTTTGATTCAAAATCTTTAACACCGAAAAAAGACACTTTACCCACACAACAGGTACCTGATTTTTCGGATCCAAAGCAAAAGACTCTTTTTATTGACCCAGAGACTGGCAAAGTCGTTGCCAAACCTCCAAGCAAGCATTTGCAATGCAATAGGTCTTGCATTTATGCGAGTTTGAGCTATTGACATTGCAAATGACGATGCATTTTATTTGTTTTGAAAACAAAAATAAAAGGCGTTGTCATTTGCAATGTCAATAGCTCAAACTCGCGTAAATGCGAGACCTATTGCATTGCAAATGCTTGTTTTTTTGTGTTGCTGGATCCACGAGAAATAGGCATTGCAAATGAGAATGAGTAACATGAAATATTGAAATACTCGTGTAAAATATGCTCTTGTCTATTTGAAGGAAACTGATATATAATATATAACAAGTATTGGCATAAGAACTGAACTCTAGGCCAATGGTTTGTATATAAAATATATGGTTGTTTTGTTTTAGAACCAACAATAGGTGTCAAAATATACTTTCTCAGAATGAGATGTTTTAGTTAAATACTTTGCAATAGGCAATTGACTTTTGCATGTAATAGTTAGTTTGTTGCAATAGGCAACACAATTTCAAACACAATAATAAGTATGGTTAAAATTACTTTTCAGGGTCAGTACTGAGCTACAAGATGCAGCACTGAGGTCTCTCCTGATAACAGGTGAGTAAATCGGAATTCGTTGTTCGACTGATTTTAGATGAATATTTTAAAGTTCCAAAACTCCACACTTAGAAGAATTTCCAAGTGAAACCAGTCCATGTTAGCCTATGGAAGAAAAGTGAGTTATCTGCTTTTAGGTAAGTACTCGACTGGCAGAGTTAAGGTTCTGGGCATAGACTCAGGGGTCTCCCAGGGTCAGGTAGGTACAGTTGGTACACCCTCAGCGGCACAGGGGCAGTCGGGTGCAGAGGTAGTTAGGCCCAATGTTATCCAATGAGAGGCAGGGGCCCTTCGGTTGGTGGCTGCTGGCGAGCAGGCCACGCGGCTTTGGGAGCTGGGCTCCTGGTCACTTGCTCAGGGCAAATGGGGAAGTAGATTAGGACATAGGTTGCACTGCCAGGGGCACTCGGGCGGCTGGGTGCAGGGTGCTTTTGAGCCGTCGAGCGCTCAATGTTATTCAATGGAGATCTTGGAAAGTGAACAAAGGTTGCAGGCTTCGTCTGGGTCGTCGAGGAGGGTCCTTGGGCACTGGATTCCAGGTCAGAATCGCCGGTGGGACGTCCTCAGGGTCTTTGTCCACTCGGGCACAGGCCGGGCTCTGCGGGTGCAGAGTGTGCTGGATTTGCGGTTCCTGGCTGGCACCAGGGGTATTGCTGTTTGAGCAGAACCACTGCTCGTGGGAGTCTGTCTTGGTAGAATCTCAAGGTGGTCAGGTCTTCCGGGGTTTTTGAGGTTGCTGACCACTGAAGGCGCCGGAGTTCCACAGGAGCAGTTTCAAGGATCAACAGACCGGTAGAGCTGGGGCCAAGTCAGTTGGTGTCGTCCTCTTGTTAGCAGCTACGCGGTGGGTCTTCTGGTTTTTTGATCTTCTTGCTTGTTTTCGAATCGGTATCTAAGGAAGGAAGGTTCAGGGTGCCCCTAAATACTAAATTTAGGGGCGTTACAGGTAGGTAAAGAGCAGGGGCCCAGTGTCCCTGCCCTTGGGTGGGTACACCCCCTATCCTGCCGCTCTCCTGTGGGTGGGGGGCAGTGGCCTAGTCCTGATTGGGCAGGGCTCCCCATCTTAAAGCTGGCGAGAGCCCGGGGACGTGCTTCACCTCGCCTCCCCCACCTGAGGGGTGTGGCTGGCAGAGGCTGGCACACCCGCTGTCCTTCCTTGGGGATTCCGGCCTGTCTTCCCGCCAGAGAGGGGGTTGAGAACCGGTAGCGGCCAGTTGCTGGGTACAGCAAGTGGCCTGGAGAAGCTCACAAAGGCGGAATGCCTTTGAAGCTTCCCCTGCCCATCCTGGGGGAGGAGACTTCGAACCTCACCCAGGATGTGCATTGTTGCAGGCCCAAGAGAGCAGATGCCTCTCTACCCAGGGGTCCAGCAACATGTCTGCTGTGTGGCAGCCTAGGCAGCCCCTCAGACAAGACGTGGATTATAGGTTAGTTTCAGGGGGCATCTCTAAGATGCCCTCTGTCGTGCATCTTACAGTAAATCCCACACTGGCATCAGTGTGGGTTTACTGTGCTGAGAAGTTTGATACCAAACTTCTCAGGCTTTAGTGTAGCCATCATGGTGCTGTGGAGTTCGTGTTGATGACCTCCCAGCACCAAATACTCTTAATGCACTTACTGTGCCCAGGAATGAACTTGGGCACTGTAGGGGCAGAGGGCTGATGCACCTGTGCCCACATCACTGGCATAGGGCACCCAGCAAGAGGGGTGACTGAGGTATGCCAGGGCAGTGTGTTGTGTTCATGGCACACAGGGATGTGTGCCATGTCGACTTTTTGTTCGGCACCCAGACACTCCGCCTGCAAAGGCAGTGTGTGTCAGGGTACAGGGCCTCCAAGGGTGGCACAATAAGTGCTGCTGCCCTTAGGGGCCTTCTCTGGTCACAAGGCCCTGGGCACCTAGGGTACCATTTACCAGGGGCTGACGTGACCAGAGATGCCAATTAGGTTTTGGCTGTTAGGCAGTTTTTAGGGAAGGAACACGGGCCCTGGGCACCAGATTGGCAGGAGCCCAGGGCACAACAAGGAAAAGTGCATCAGTTATCAGGCATAAAGTGGGGAGTTACTGCAGCAGAAACCCACTTCCTTACACAACACAGATCCCCACCCACACAACCACCCGACCTCTATCCATCTAGGCCATCACCACCAGATGACAATATTGGATTCACCCAATTAATAAATAGGGCTGCCCAATACCACAGGGTACAATTGCATTCTGATCCCTTACAAGAAGACTTTTTACCCGAAACCTTTGTACCCTCTTATGTAGACGTGCAAGCAAAACAACAAGCTAGTGTGGGACAGGCTGTATTAAAAACACTTTTTCAAACCACTGCAACAGATACAGGTAGCCTCCTGTAAGGAGGTAACTGCTGTGTAGTCTATGCAAAAGTATACGGTCTACCGCTCATATGCCTCGAATGGAAAATGCCGCCTACCAGTATGCATCTGTTATTGGCATGTAGAGCTGTAGATTCGTATACGCCCACCCGCCTCCCCAGATACCGCTATCTGTTCCAGTACTATCTTACTTCAATCAATCAATCACTGCATTTGTAAAGCGCGCTACATACCCGAGAGGGTCTCAAGGCGCTGGGGGGGGGGGGGGGGGGGGGGGGGAGAGGTAGTGCTACTGGTCGAAGAGCCAGGTCTTGAGGAGTCTTCTGAAGGCCAGCAGGTCCTGGGTCTGTCGTAGGATGGTGGGGAGAGTGTTGCAGGTCTTGGCGGCGAGGTAGGAGAAGGATCTGCCGCCGGCGGTGGTTTTTCGGATGCGAGGGACTGTGGCGAGGGCGAGGTTGGCTGAGTGGAGGCTTCGGGTGGGGGTGTGGAAGCTGAGTCGGTTGTTGAGGTAGGTGGGTGCGGTGTTGTGCAGTGCTTTGTCTGCGTGGATCAGGAGCTTGAAGGTGATCCTTTTGTTGACGGGAGCCAGTGTAGGCCTCTCAGGTGGAGTGTGATGTGGCTGCAGCGGGGGACGTCGAGGATGAGTCGGGCCGAGGCGTTCTGGATGCGTTGGAGTCGTCTCAGGAGCTTGTTTGTAGTTCCTGAGTAGAGGGCGTTCCCGTAGTCGAGTCTGTTGGTGATGAGGGCCTGGGTAACGGTTTTTCTCGTGTCGAGGGGGATCCATTTGAAGATCCTGCGGAGCATACGGAGGGTGTTGAAGCAGGACGCGGAGACGGCGTTGACTTGCCTGGTCATGGAGAGAGTGGAGTAGAGGATGACCCCCAGGTTGCGTGCGTGGTCTGTGGGTTCCAGGGCTGTGCCTAGTGATGTGGGCCACCAAGAGTCGGCCCAGGCTGATGGGGTGGGTCTGAGGATGAGGACCTCTGTCTTGTCTGAGTTCAGCTTCAGTCTGCTATCCTTCATCCAGTCGGCTACGGCCTTCATTCCTCTGTGGAGGTTAGCTTTGGCGGTGTGGGGATCTTCGGTGAGGGATATGATCAGCTGAGTGTCGTCGGCGTAGGAGATGATGTTGAGGTTGTGTTGTCGTGCGACGTGGGCGAGGGGGGCCATGTAGATATTGAACCGTGTCGGGCTGAGGGAGGATCCCTGTGGGACGCCGCAGATGATCTCGGTGGTTTTGGAGCGGAAGGGTGGGAGGCGGACGCTCTGGGTTCTGCCGGAGAGGAAGGATGTGGTCCAGGCCAGGGCCTTCTCTTGGATACCGGCGTCATGGAGGCGTGCTGATAGGGTGCGGTGACAGACCGTGTCAACGGCTGCTGATAGGTCCAGGAGGATGAGGGCGGCTGTTTCTCCTTTGTCCATCAGGGTCCGGATGTCGTCAATGGCGGCGATGAGGGCGGTCTCGGTGCTGTGGTTGCTGCGAAAACCGGATTGGGAAGGGTCCAGGATGTTGTTAACTTCGAGGTAGCGGATCAGCTGTTTGTTGACAATCTTCTTGGTCACTTTTGCCGGGAAAGGGAGCAGGGAGATGGGCCGGAAGTTCTTGAGGTCCTTGGGGTCCGCCTTGGGCTTCTTCAGAAGGGCGTTCATCTCGGCGTGCTTCCAGCTTTCTGGGAAGGTTGCTGTCTCGAAGGAACAGTTGATTGTTTTCCGGAGGTGGGGCGCGATGGTTGCGCTGGCTTTGTTGAAGACGTGGTGAGGGCAGGGGTCCGATGGGGATCCGGAGTGAATGGAGTTCATGGTTTTGATGATGTCTTCGTCGCTGACGCTGGACCAGACGGTCAGGCGACTGGTGCGAGTGGTAGTCGCAGGGGTGGTGGACTCGGTGGTGGGTGCGGGGGGGGTCGGAGTTGAAGCTGTCGTGGATGTCGGTGATCTTGCGGTGGAAGAAGGTGGCCAGGGAGTCGCACAGGTCTTGAGATGGCGGGATGTCGTTGGTGTTGGAGCTGGGGTTGGAGAGTTCTTTCACGATTCTGAAGAGCTCTTTGGTGTTGTGTGCGTTGTTGTCTAGGCGGTCCTTGAAGGCGGTCTTCTTGGCGGTCCTGATGAGTTGGTGGTGTCTGCGGGTGGCGCTCTTGAGGGCTTTGTGGTTGTCTGGTGTTCGGTCGTGGAGCCATTTCTTCTCCAGCTTCCGACAGGTGTGCTTGGAGATCCGGAGGTCCTCGGTGAACCAGGCGGCTTTCTGGTTGGTGTGGTTGGTTGTAGAGGTCTTGAGAGGGGCGAGGGTGTTGGCGCAGTCGTTGATCCACTGTGTGAGGTTGGTCGCGGCGGTGTCGGGGTCGGTGGGTGGTCTCAGGGCGAGGGCGGTAGTCAGTTGGTCCTCGGTGACCTTGCCCCAGCAGCGGCGTGGTAGCTGTTGGGTACGGTTGTGTGTGGTGGGTTTTCTGAGAGTGAAGTGGACGCATCTGTGGTCGGTCCAGTGTGGTTCGGTTGTGTGGTTGAAGGAGACGTGGGGGCATGCGGAGAAGATGGGGTCGAGCGTGTGTCCAGCGGCGTGAGTAGGTGTCGTTACGAGCTGTTTGAGTGCGAGGTTGGCGAGGTTGTCGGTCAGGGCAGTGGAGTTGGCATCGTTGTTGTTCTCGAGGTGGAAGTTCAGGTCCCCGAGGAGGATGTAGTCCGTGGCAGCGAGGGCGTGGGTGCTGATGAGGTCGGCGATGGTGTCACTGAACTGTGGGCGGGGTCCGGGAGGTCTGTAGATGAGAGTTCCTCTGAGGGTGGTGTTTGGGTCGGTGTGGATCTGGAAGTGCATGTGCTCGCCGGTGGTGAGGGTGTCATCGGTGTTCGTTGAGATTTTGATGGAGTCTTTGTGGATGATGGCGATTCCTCCTCCCACTCCGTTGGTGCGGTGTCTGCGGGAGATCTTGTAGCCCTGTGGGATGGCTATGGCGATGTCTGGTGCTGAGGTGGCGTTCAGCCTGGTCTCCGTCAGCAAGGCGACGTCAGGGGCGGTGGAGTCTAGGAGGTCCCAGAGTTCGATGGCGTGCTTGCGAGCGGAGTGGGTGTTGAGGAGGATGCAGCGGAGGTGGTTGGGTTCTCTGGCTGGTGGTGTGGAGGGTTGGATGCTGGTGAATCTGCAGTTCCGGCAGGTGAAATGCCCCTGGGTGTGTTTCGGGGTGACCCGGTAGCCGGGGTGCTCTCGTCTGGTGTTGAGTGCGTGGAGGGTGCTTGCGTCGTAGTGCAGTCTGGCGTTGCGGGGTCCAGGGGTTCTGGCGCTGGGTGCTATCTAGGCGCGGACGGGCGCAGACGGGCTTGCCTTCGGCGCGCCAGCGGCGCGCCCGCTGCGCGCGGCCGCTTTGCGGCCTCCATATGAGGGCAGAGGGAGGGAGGAGCAGCTGGGAGCGGGGCGGCCAATGGGAGTGAAGGGGGCAGGGCCGCAGGGGCTCAGCGGCGGGGTAAAACCCGGGGAAAAAATGGCGGGAAAAGACGGCGGAAGAGGGACAACAGAGCGCAGGGGTACAGAAAGCAAAACACAGGGGCACAGAATGAAAAAACAAAGTGGCACAGAAAGCCAAGCGCAGGGGTACAGAATAAAAAAGGGAGCGAGCAGTCAGGCGGCAAAAGCGGCACCGGAGGTTCAACCCACAGGGGGCTGCGTGGCGGATGGAGGGAGCGACCTGCCTGGTGACGGGGTCAAAGGTCGCTCTCTACCACCGCTTCGCGGCCTCCATATGAGGGCAGAGGGAGGGAGGGAGGAGCAGCTGGGAGGTGGGAGCGGGGCGGCCAATGGGAGTGAAGGGGTCGGGGCCGCAGGGGCTCAGCGGCGGGGGAAACCCCCGGGGAAAAAACGGCGGGAAAAGACGGCGGGAGAGGGACAACAGAGCGCAGGGGTACAGAAAGCAAAACACAGGGGCCCAGAATGAAAAAACAAAGTGGCACAGAAAGCCAAGCGCAGGGGTACAGAATAAAAAAGGGAGCGAGCAGTCAGGCGGCAAAAGCGGCAACGGAGGTTCAACCCACAGGGGGCTGCGTGGCGGATGGGGGGAGCGACCTGCCTGGTGACAGGGTCAAAGGTCGCTTAGATACATTACACATGGAAATCCTTTTCTATTTCTTACTAATTCCATCATAACCTTCCATGGCAAAACAATCTGGAGATGGTGTCGATGCCCATGTGCACTGTCGTCCTAAGGAGAAGTCACCTACCTCGTGTCTACGACTTCTTTCAAGACAAAAACAAAGTGCAAACATCCGAGCCCAACACCAGATGGCGATCTATGCACCAGTATACAAATCTACAGCTCTGCATCCCAAGAAAATATGCATACTGGTAAGTAGCATTTTCCTTTCAAGTATTCCAAGACAAAGTGCGCTTACACACAAACCCAAAATTTCTATCAAAGGTCATCTCCTTTTCACTTAAATCAAACTTTGGACTTACCCGTTTTCTTACCAAATCCAGAAACAGTAGCAGAAAGAGCATTACATACACTAATGTCGATGTGCTCTTAGTACTATTTGGAAAGAACAAAAACCTTCAGACAAACACAAGTATTTGTTGCTTTTTCCAATCCATGCAAAGGCAATGCCATCTCAAAACCAGGAATAGCAAGATGTATAGTCAAATGTATAGAAATGTGCTTGCCAAAAGAACACTAACAGCCATGCCAAGAGCTCATTCAACAAGGAAAAAGGGAGCATCATAGGCCTTTCTAGGGAATAATCCATTAATTGACATTTGCAAAGCAGCAACCTGGATAATCCCATATATTTTTTTACTAAGTACTAATGTGTAGATGCGCAAGCCACAACCGGCTCAAGTAGGCCAAACCGTTCTACACATATTATTTCAAGCAACTGCAACATCTCATGCCTAAATCCACCATGAGAGTGGTACTACTTTACAATCTATGCATAGCATGTGTATCTGCAGTCAACATATGCTACGAATTGAGTATGATACCTTGTAAGCATCTATTCGTAGCGTGTAGTGCTGCAGATTTACATGCACCTTCTCGCCTCCCCGACAGGTATTAGATGATGACACAAATTCACACCTATAAAGCATGTTCAACAGCAAAGCTGAATTAGCAGACTATAGCCTCACTTCTTATATGGCAAGGGAGAAAAACATCATCTAACAAAGGCACAACGTCAATCCTAAAAATTCCTCGAGGAAAATAGAAAAAACGTTCAAAGTACGGGCCCAACACTAGATGGCAGGAGTATGCATAACATGTACATCTGCAGCACTACACGCTACAAATAGATGCTTATAGGGTAAGTAATAACCTACTTCCCAATCACGAAGTTCTTGGTGTTAAAAGAATATATAAAATCAACCTAGGCCACCTACACCGCCTCCTCCTCCTCAGCCTACTACTATTCCTCCTCCGCCTACTACTCTGCCTCCTCCTATGCCGCGAAGGCCAAGGTCTAAGTCTCACACTAGGGATCGTTCTCGCCGCCATAGACGTTACTCTACTCGTTCCCACTGCCGACATCAGGGTGGAAGATCTCGTTCTAGATACACCAGAAACACTTTCTCCATGAGTACAGGAAGATATTCTCCTACTTTATCTGACTCTCCTCCTCAAAAGATTTCACCAATTGACAATATTTCTAACTTTCAAGACGTTTTGGTGAGGGGGGCTTCCAAATTGAACATTCCAATGTCCACTCCGATGCCATCAACTTATGTGATATTCAAGACTCTTCAACAGAGACAAGCATCTCGTCCCTTGCTTCCTCTGGTGCCGGGCCACTTGGAACCCGCAATGGAACGTTTTCTAACACCTTCTTCCATTAAGCCAGCTCCATCCAGGCTGCAAAAGAGGTATTGTCCTCAACAGGATCCCAGATTCCTGTGGGCGGATCCAGCTCCAGATTTAGTCATTGTGGTGGCAGCTAAAAAGCAACATACTACGGCTCCAACAGTTCCGCCTGACAAAGAGAGCCGTAAGATAGACTCAGAGGGAAGAAAAGTGTGCAACGCAGCAGCGACTTCCATGAAAGCTGCTAGTTCCACAGCCCTGTTAGGTAGATATGACCGGGCAATGAGGGAGTCTCTCTAACAATTTGCGGAACACCTACCTAGGAATAAAAGAGGATTTTAACCAGATCTTAATGGAAGGCCTTATGGTATCGAACCAAGTAATTAGCGCGGCTGTGGACGCATCCCTTCTGGCTGCACATGGATTTTGTCACGGAGTGGGACTCGGACGACATTCATGGCTTCACTTGACTTTACTGAATTCCGAAGCACAACAGCACATCCTGAATCTTCCGTTCTCTGGTACTACACTTTTCGGCTCTCATGCAGACTAGGAAATGGCCCGAATGAAAGCGGAGATGGAAACGTTAAAAGCTGTTGGTCTCGAAAGATCAACAAAAATCTTTCAGTCCTTTCTCACGCCGATATTAAACATAGAGGGTTCAAACCCCTCGGTGGTATCCGGGTCGACAGTCCGGTACACAGCAATCGTATCAACGATCATACCAACCTTATTGACAGCGACATCCAAGAGGAAGGTCAGGACAGCAACCGTCAAAAGAAGGCAAGATGCCTACAGGTTCCAAACCCTGAATCCTGTCTTCCCCCTCTTCCGTTACCCACTCCAGTAGGGGGAAGCATTCAACATTTCTTGGCAGTGGCAAAGAATCATACAAGACAATTGGGTTCTGAATTTTGTGTGCAATGGGTATTCTCTACGATTCATCAGCCCTCCACCATCAGTGCCTCAAAACAGTCAAGATTCCACCTATCACAATTACAAGCTGAAGGGAACATTGTCTTATGAAAACAGGCAGTAGAATCTGTTCAGACCCATTCTCGGTCTAAGAAAGGTCAAGTGGATTCGGAAACCAAGATTTAGGATGTTAGCATTACACCAGATCTCAACTATATTGAGGGGATTGGTTATGTGCAATAGACCTGCAAGATGCGTACTTCCACATCCCCATCATAAAGAAACATCGCAAGTTCTTGAGGTTTGCAGTGGGGAAACAACCATTACAGATACTGTATACTTCCTTTCAGCTTGAAGTCAGCACCCAGGACCTGCTCCAAGTGCGTGGCAGTGGTAGCTGCCCATCTGAGGAAACACAACCCCTGCCTAGATGATTGGCTGATCAAGGCACCCACGTTTCAGGAGGATCAACTACATTTCAATTGGACCTCCGACCTTCTCCTTCGATTGGGACTTCACGTGAATCAAACGAAGTCTACCTCTGCGCCTGTACAGTGCCTTCAATATCTGGGAGCATCCATTGATACTCGCACAGCAAACGTGTATCCTTCGGAGGAGAGACGCTTATCGATCCTTCAGAAGGCTCAGGCTCGCATGACAATGCCTCACCCGACTGTAAGGAAGGTCTCCTTTCTTCTGAGCTCCAAGGCGTCTTGCATATACCTCTCACCGAATGCACGTCTCCACATGAGACCCCTGCAGGAATGTCTGGAAGACCAATGGGACCAGCGAACAGGAGATTGGGAAGACATGATTTAGCTGTCTCAAAATGCCCTCCAATCTATCAAATGGTGGTGTTTGCCCACCAATCTCCTACGAGGGACTCCTTTTCACAATGATTTACCTGATCAAATTATAGTCAGGGATGCCTCTCTC
Source organism: Triturus cristatus (assembly GCF_964204655.1). Lineage (NCBI taxonomy): Eukaryota > Metazoa > Chordata > Amphibia > Caudata > Salamandridae > Triturus > Triturus cristatus. Next base: position 561,331,411 of record NC_140594.1, on the reverse strand, counting down.
CTGGGATGGGGAGCCCATACAAATCACCTTCAAATTCAGGGCACATGGTCATGCAAGGAATCCACGTGCCACATCAATCTGCTAGAGCTACGAGCAGTTCATATGACTCAAAGCTTTTCAGCCGTCATTCCGTGCCAGCTCCCTGCTTGTCCAGACGGACAATACAATAACAATGTTCTACTTCAACTAGCAGGGAGGCTCAAGATTCAGACCATTATCTCGGGAAACCCAGACGATCTGGAGTTGGCTTTTAGCCAGAAACCTAACCATAACAGCAACTCACCTCCCAGGTGTTCAAAATGCTCAGGCCGACTCTCTAAGCAGGCTCCTTCAAGAAATTCACGAGTGGGTCTTAAACAACATCGTTATACGAGATATGTTCGAAAACTGAGGTGCTCCGGAGGTGAATTTGTTCGCCACCACAGCAAATGCCAAAGCCTCGCCTCCAGGTTCTACCAACCGGGAACCCTGGGGAATGCCTTATGGATCAACTGGTCAGGCATATTTCTCTACGCCTTTCCTCCAGTTTCCATTATCCCGACAGTTCTCATCAAGCTCTCACAATCACGGGGCAAGATAATTTTCATAGCCCCGGAATGCCCACGTCAATGGTGGTTCACACACCTCCTTCACCTGTCTATCTGTCCACATCTCAGGCTTCCATACAAACCAGACTTACTTACTACACCCCAACCTCTCCTCTTTGAATTTGGCCCCATTCAGCTCCACGTGACGTTGTCTGCGTCGGTTATGACGCCAGGGCAACCTATATAGGCCCCACTCAGGCGCGCGAACATCCGTTATTTCGCGCTAATTAAGCACAGATCCAGGAAGAGCTACCCCTCTGTTGCTTTTTAACAGGCCTTTTTTTTTTTTTTTTACTTTTTTTCGACCGGAATTTTTTCCAACATCATGTGCGAGGATGTCTAGGAGAAAGACTGGGTTTAGACCGTGCGGTGCCTGTCCTGCATGATTTCTGTTACCGACCCCCCCCCCCCAATCTGTCTCTGGTGTCTTCAGCGTGACCACGAATAGAAGTCGTGCTATGGCTCCGAAGGCCTTGCAGGAGTGGGCCATGAAGCTCCTTGCGGCCCGGCAGTTGACACCATCCAGCAAGCCTCCGCGGAGGTCCGGATCGAAGAAGAGGAAGTTGCTGCACCGCTCCAGGAGCCCCAACCCTCGCCGTCCCACTCGAGGTCTTCGGGAGACTCAGAAGAGTCACAAGAAGAAGTCCAAGCAGACTTCATCTTCGCCTCGACTGTTGTCTGTCGACGAACGAGGTAAGGAGCTCTGATGCTCATATTCGTGCCCTTGAGGACCTGCTTTTGTTTAGGAGGGCCATTAAAACTTATCTTTTTCCCTCTGGTTCTAAGGTTATTGCTTAGGTCATTTGTTTTCCCTGCTTCTCTTTTCCTCTGTTAGCCTTCCTGTTCTTTGTATGCCTCTTCCTGCCTGTCAGAGCGCCGGGACGCCCCTTTGCTGGGGCAGCTGTTGCGCTATACAAGAACGCATAACATAACATAACTTGATGCTCTAGGCACAGTTATGCGGAGACGGAGCCAGGGTCGACTTTGCATCTCCCTCCCTTTCCGGGAGACGGAGCGTCCCCCGCTTAAATTAAATAATTTTATGAGGCCTGCACTGCGATTTTGGGTGGGCCGATCCCTCTGGTGGGCCCTCTGGCCCCGCGGGGTCGGAAGGGACCCCATCGCATTCAAAGCTATTGTCTCCGGCCACGACGCCAGTGGGGCCTCAGGATTCCGATCCAGGATGACGCCGGTCGTGCCACCGCGGCCTCCCCTGGCAGCCCCATCCTTATCCCCAACGACAGTCGGAATGGCTTGATTGACGCCGATTTCGACGTCGATTGAACCCAAGGGTTCTATGTTGTCGCCTGAACACTTTGAACATGTTTTGGGATTGGGAGAAGAATGGGAGGAGTCTATTGACTCTTTGGAACAACAGGTGTCTCTGCGGAGCATATGGACTGGTATGGGGAACTTGGGGATGCCAGTGGACTGGACACATCCTCAGATACTGGCATGCTCTCCACCAACTGTGGCTATGGAGGAGGGGGCATCGTATGCCATGGTTGTTAAGAGGGCAGCCGAGGTCCTTGGACTAGTGTTGTTCTCCGTGGAGATCTGGACCAATCTCCTGACCGAAGTGCTTCAGCCCTGGGGCTTCCACCTCTGAACTCCTTTTGCCCTTCAGTTAGGCACTAACGGATATCCTTGTAGGCACGTGGTCCAAGCCTAGCACAGGAGCTCCTGTGAATAGGACAATTGAATTCCGCCCTCGTCCAGCTCTGGGCGACTCAAAGTTCCTCAGCCAACAGCCCACCTGTGAAAGCTTTGTGCTGCAGGCTTCTATATCCGAATGCTCTTTTCTTCTGCACCTCTGGATAGGGAATCCAAGAGGCTTGAATCACTTGGGAAGAAGTTTTCTTCTACCAGCCTGGCATTGCGGTCGGTGAATACCGAATACTATTGGGCAGTTTCTCCCACTCCCTTTGAGAGACTGTTGCGCAAATGCTGCCACAAGTCCCGGAGGAGGCCCGACCTGTGCGCTCTCAGACGTTTAAGGACAGGAGAGATGGAGCAAAATTTGCCATAAGGTGTGGCCTTGACACGACTGTCTCGCTGGGCAGGGGTGACACAGCTTGTTCCAAGAAGATGGTTAGCACTGAGATGTCCAGTTTAACCATAGGGGTAGACTCAGATGAGGAGGCCTTCACTTCCACCCCATTCAGGTGAATGAGATACCTACCACGGGTCTGAGAAAGACATGTGCCAGTCACACTATAGTGAGTGACAGGCTGGTGTCCCCAGATATGTATGTGCCCGGAGAGACAGTGAAGGTAAGGGTTGTGACAAGTGAGGTCACAAGAAAACCTGTAGCCATAGTTCCTCTACAGAGGGAGGGTACTCTCTTCTGGCATACGGTGATAGTCAGTCCTGACCTCCCTTTAGACTGTGTCCTGGGCAGTGACCTCCCAAAGGTCAACCTGGTCCCAGATGGGGTGGTTGCTCAGGGCAACCCAGAACCCAAAGACCCTGAGGAACCAGTCACTGTAGTTAGGAAATTGTGGCTCCAGAGGAAAGGGAAAAAGAGGAGGAAAGGGAAGCCATTCTTAACCAGAGTTCCACTGAGACAAGGGCCTTCTTATCCAGTAAGGGTAGTACCCAAAGTTGCCACTAGTGAGGCTTCACCTGACCACAAGGAAGTCATGAGCAGCCCGATATCTGTCCAGCTACAGGGTTCCCCCTGCACTGACAGGAAGGAGGGTGGAAGAAGAGTGTCTGCCACAGGACGTGGTGGAACCCCCCCCCCCCCCCCCCCTCCCCCCACTCAAAAGTGCATAAAAAGGTCAATTGAGACCTTAGGGTGTGGTTCTGGAGTCTGACAGCTGTCAATAGCCTCTGCTGGGAACTGGCCTTTATGGCAGCACTCTGCTATGCATGGAAGGCAGACCCTATAGCCAAAAGCAAACGAGGCCCCCTGACCTTGCTGGTCACGGTAGGGTGACTAAAGTCTTGGGTAAACTCTGTGGGTTAGCTAAGGTGTTTACTAGCAGAGATAGCAGAGGTGGGCACCTCACTACCCAAGTTAAAAGAGAAAAAAAGAATGATAACTCTGCAGTGGCAGTACAGTTCAAGATGGGTCAACTTCCCAGAGGCAATGACCTTGACAGGAGGATGTGAGGCAGAGTTGCCCCTGGAATTATGCAGCCTATTTTCTTACTCTGCCTCACCTGACAGACTAGGAAAACTGTTACACCTTTTTCCCCATTTTTTACTACTGAATGCTGGTTTTCTACTCTGGCGGTGCACTGAGGGCTGATAAACACGCCTCAGTACCAGTGCTCTTGCCCCTAAAACAAGTTAAAGTCTTAATTGTAACCCAATTGGCAAGGACTTTAATGCCCCTAAATGTCCCTAGTAGGTCCCACCAACACGTCCATGAATGGGAACTCCACTCCCAGGTCCTACTCCTGTACTTTCACCATTGAGGTTTCCACAGATAGATCTGTTCAGCATCGCAGAAAAATAACAAAACCCTGCCAGACTATCACACTCCATGTGCAGTGCACTATGGATAATTTAGTCTGGGATATTTGTCTACGCTTTTCTGCCTCTCCCACTTTTTCTGTTCGTTGTCAGGAGGCTAAAAGCGACATCCCTCAGGCTCATGTTAGTGGCAACAAGCTGGACATGCCAGCCATGGTACTCCACGCTGTTAGAACTTTCTCTAGTCCTGCATAAAGAGCTCCCCAACAGGCCAGATCTTCTCACACAAAACTACGGCACTCTCAGACACTAACCCTCTGCAGCTCAACCTTACAATATGACTCCTGAGCTCTTTGAGTTTGGTTACTATAATCTATCAAAGGAGTGTATGTCTGTTCTTAAAGAGGCACGCAAGACTGCTACTAAGATCTGTTACTAAGTGGAAACGTTTCCTCCACGATTGTCTTCCTAAAAATCTAAATCCTCTCATAGCATTTGTACAAGTCATTGTCTGTTACCTCTTTCGCTTACAGAAGTCAGGCCTTGCCTGCACTTCTATTAGATTACACTTGGCTGCTGTAGCTGCGTACTTGCAGAATGGGTCAAATGTTTCACTAATCCGAATACCAGTCATTAAGGCATTAATAGAAGGCCTCAAATGTTCATTCCACCCCGGACTCCTCCTGCTTCTTGTATGGAACCATAGCATAGTCCTCACTAGACTCATGGTCTCTCATTTTCAATCATTTCACTCTTGCGCACTGCAGTTCTTGTCTTGGAAGGTGGCTGTCTGGTAGCCATCACTTACCCTAAGATGAGTTAGTGAAATACACACCCTTGTCTTGGAAGAGCCTTTCTTCCAGGTACATCAAGATAGTGATTTTCAAGACAAGTCAAAATTCCTCCCTTTCTACCTTCCGCCTTAACCAGACAATTACGCTGCCAGTCATCCTTCCACATATACAGACCGTAGCAGAACATGGTCTGCACACTCCAGATGTCAAAAGAGCACTAATGTATTACCTCGACAAAACAAAACTTCTCTGTAAGACACAATAGCTATTTGTGTGCTATTCCAAGCCACACAAAGGAAGTGCTCTTTCCAAGGCAGGTGTTGTACCTTGGTTGGGCAAGTGCATACAGATGTGTTATGCCAAAGCTAAAAGAACCCTGTCCATCCCTCACAGACCTCATTCCACTCCGGGCGGGGGAAAAAAGGAGCTTCTGTGGCTTTCTTTGGTAATATACTACTAGCTGACATATGTAAAGCAGCTACCTTGTCCACTCCTCATACCTTTACTACTTAACCCTACTGACGAAATGGCAAGCTAGAGTTGGCCAAGCTGTCCTTCATTCACTTTTCCAGTCTTCTGCAATGTCCTTCGGTTAAGCCACTGCTTTTGTGAGGACTGCGTAACAGTCTGTGCACATCGTGTATCTACAGCTACACATGCCAAAAATGGAAAATGTTACCCTGTAAGCATCTGTTTGTGGCATGTAGTGCTGTAGAATCACATGCGTCCACTCTCCACCGGGTCACCTGAGGTTGTTGCAGATAGTCTTTTCTTATTTTTAATTTCTTTGCTATACATGGTCATCTTTACTATTTCCATTATACTCCATCTCCAATCTTGCCCTCTGTTCGGGTAAAAACAATCTTAACAATGGAACCAATGCCCATACGCAATATCACTAATAGGTGGAGTCACTAGGTACCGAGACTGAAAGACTTCTTTTAAAGAAAACTATTTTTACATGTCCAAGCCCAACACTAGGTGGCGGGCGTTTGCACAGCAAGTGAATGTACAGCACTACATGCCACGTCAGGGTAAGTAACATCTTCCTTATAATGGCAGTGGATGCTGTACAAAATAAGAATATTGGGAAGAATACTCTTGAGCGGGGTCCCAATTGCTATCACTCGCACCCGAAGCAGTGTAGACATGAAAATACACACAATGAGAATTCGATGTAAAATACACAACCCATAACTCAGGTGGGAGAAAAGGAGTAGCAGTGGTCAGCTTTGGATGCCTTTTGTTCACCAATGTTATTTCTGTTCTGAAATAGCAATAAGATTGATTTAGAAAAAGTTCACATAACGTCCAAAGTTAATGTGAACCAGCAACCTCCTTACCGCAAACCGTTTCATGTAATCTGTTTACTCCAGCCATTGGCTGCTCTCTTCTCTCCATTTCTTATGAATAATTACTGTTAAGTATAACACCTATTCATTATATCATTTTGGATTGTGACTGCTCCACATAAGTCGAAGTACGATTAAGTCCTGGTTCTTTGTAGATAGTGTTGATACCCAAGGGTTAAGTGAGCTTAATAAGGATGTAAAAATAACCATGAACATTATGCATTGCTAATTCACTATCCCAGTTGAATAAATGCCAAACATCTTACCCTAATGTTTCCCTGTTTTAAAAATGTTCATTCTTTGTGCAAAGTCTTCCACAGTGCTTATATGGTCATTATTGAGATCATCTCATATATGAAAGGTGTAGCCTCTGATTTTCACTTTGTGTATAAATAGCTTGCATTGTTAGCCACTGAATGACTGCCACATGTCTGGACTGGAGCTACTTCACTAAACAAATCAGAGACTGTAGTGACACAGATACCACTGCAAAAGTTCCTGTAGCCTTACTCCATTGCATACATTTGTTGGAATGATCCGAGGATAATTTATGCAGTGTCATATTGAAGAAGACCTTAAAAATGCAAACTCACTAATTTCCACAGGTTACTTCCTAGAGGCATATGGTTTATATATATCTGAAGAAAAAAGATCTGAAGCAATTGACAAATATGACCACTTTAATTTGTTCAAACTTAACTAGCTGCATTAAATGAAGCATTGTTCTGATAGCTACATAATCTGATATGGAAGAGGAGTCACCAGTGCATGTTTTTTTTCTTTGTTTTTTTATTGAACTTTGGCTTTGAGTTGACAGTCGGAGACTACAACAGCAGTACTTGCACATGATGTGTATGACAAGTGGGTACTGAACAACACCACTCCCATGCACATGCCGTCTGTGACTGAACCTGCAAGCCCAGGCTGAGAGGGAGCAGAACATAGCCAATCTGACTGTGGTATTGGATACATCCTCCGTGATATGTCTGGTGTTGCAGATGCGCTGACCCTAAGAAAGTTTATCTGTTTATAAGTATGATAATTAACACCAGTGGATATGTGGTGTATCAGCAGTGCATCGTAGAGCGCTGACCAATAAACTAACTACCCCTTGTGCTGTGTTCACCCTCCTAGGGTTGTACACTTTTCACCACTTATGTGCCTTTGGCTGTTGAAGGTAGGTTAGTGGCCTTTCATATTAGTGCCATTCCAGTCAATACATATGCTGTTCTTTACCATAATAAGTAGCACAACGATTGCTGGCTGTATCTGCTCAGGCAACCTTTTGCTCCATTAGACACCTGGGATCTGCAGTCACTATCCCTTGTTCCTCAGTAACAGTGGTTGCCTCTCCCAGCGGAAGCTTAAACGTATGCATGTCTTGCTGGTGGTGAAAAGCTGCTCTGTCAGGTATGCTCACTAGGTGCCAGAGATGCATGCCTGTCAACCACGAAGACCAGGCCTGTTTCCTGCCATATGTATGCCAAACTTTATTTCATCTGCTGTGTTTGCCACTCCGTGGCAAACTTTAAAGTGAAATGGCCAATGTGCAATATGTAGGAAGCTGGCTCTTTATATAGTATACCAAAAAGAGTAATGCTGTTTAAAGAGTCCAGTTATCTCTTATGAGTGTACAGGAACTTGTTCTAGTAATCCTAAGAGGCTCTATTTAGGGTAGTGTGGTCCAGCTGCCTTAGGCTTATTAGAGAGGAGTGTTAGACGTGTTGCACACACAGTCAATAAATGATTCACACACTCAATTCAATTATAAACTTTATTCGATATGTAAAAACAATATCACAAAAGTATACATATATTAAAAGGAAATACAATAGAATTATAAAATGCTGCTATGGCACGTAAAAACATTAAAAACATATTCGAAAGAGTACAGTAGGCATAATTACAGTGATTTAACAGCCATCATGCAGTCATTTAAGTAAGAAGTACACAACAAACGTTGGATCTTATATCATCTATGGTTGCATTGAAGCCCTCACTCTCACGAGCACTTTTAAATAAGAGGAAACAACAGCGATGGCTGGGGGATTGTCCAATGTTTTTAATTTGTAATAGGCCGCCCTACACGATCGTAGTCCCCATGATTTAAGTAAGGGTTTCAAATAGGTTACCCTCGGCATTTGGTAAAACCTACAAAACAAAATGCAATGGATGTTAGATTGTGTTGACAGACCATCGCAAGGGCATTTCTCCAGAGCTCTGGACCAACAATTTTGATTGGGGAATGTTAGATTCACACACTCAAAAAGGAGATCTGCACCAATAGAAAAATAACAGGTATTTTTATATATATTTTAAAACCAAGAACCTCGTAAGCACTTTTTTGTAACAGACCTTTTACAGTTTTAGCAATGTTAACCAACAGTTCTTTTTGTATGTGTAATGCTCTTCCTATGGGAGAAAGAACATTTTCTGCATACATATACTTGCAGAACTTTTCCGTGGAACCCCTTTCGGTCATGAGGTGGTAGAGGGGCAAGGACCAAAGTTCCGCCAACAGTTCAGATGTATCTGCCCTGATGAATCCGGGTGCAGAGGTGCTGGGCAGGTTAGTAGCCTTGCAGGACAAAGATCTGACCTCCTTGAGTGCGCTGACCTTATCCTTAGTGGCTACTGCTCGTTGGAACGGGTGGACAGCAGCTTCTTTAAACCGGACGTCGCAGTTGATGCATGCAGGCTGCAGGAGAGTAGCTTGTTTACTCCAAGGGAGATGCTGGCTGCTGGGGGAAATGTTGGCAACCCTCCGGGGCTTGTGGAGGATTCCCTACTGCAGGGGGAGTCGTGTCTTTGCAAGTGTCAAGTCTCTGTGCGGCAGGCAGTGTTTGGCGTCAAAAGCCCACAGCAGTCTTCAGTTCTTGTGGGGTCGACTCTTAAGCGTCGTCTTCTTGTCAGTCAGTGGAATCTCAAGTGCTGGATTCAGGGAGACTACTAAATTTAGGGGTGTTCGAGGAGTGGAGTAGTAGCCAATGAACTACCTACCTTGGGGTCACTACGCTCCCAATATGACCACTTCCTGTGGGAAGTGGGCATAACCCTGTCCCAGTTTCCTAAATTCTGCCATCACCAAGATGGTTGAATTTTCCTAGAGTGGGGCACATCAGGCAGCTCACCTCAAGTGTGTGACTGGCCTGGGCGTGCTCCATGCGTACGTCTCATGCTTATTTCCTGCCTGTACTGGTGCAAATGGATCTCAGGGTAGAGAGTGGCATCTCTCTGGTCTGGGGGATGCAGGGGTCACATATCAAAAGCAGCATGGTTTTGAAACCTCCAGCTTTGATATGCTGATTGCTAGCCTTCCTGTTTGGAGGAGATGTAAACACCTCCTGCCGGAGCAGGCATCGCTCCTGACCTCCGGGAGTGGGGTTCTCACCTTGTAGAAACGCATCTGTGGCGGCAGACTTGACCAGTCAGTTAGCACACTAGTGGACTAGTGGACTAGTTTGTTCTAAGGTACCCTCTGGCTGCATGTATAAATAAATCCATCATTTGAATCAGTGTGGGTTTATTAATGCCAGATGTTTGATACCAAACATCTTTGGTTTCAGTAAAGCCGTCATGCAGTTGGGGAACTTTTAATCACCAGTGCCCAGTAAGTATACTCAAGATGGCTTCCTTGTTCACTGGTAATGTCCAAGAACCGACTTGGACATCACAGGGGCATATCTGCTCATGCAGATATGTCCTCACCGGTAATATAATGCACCCTGCCTTGATGTATGGTGAGGAGTCCCTTAGGGTGGCTCAATACATGCGGAAGCCGTGAAGGACACTCTTTAGTGCCCATGCCCTAGGTACCAGGTGTACCATTTACTAGGGACTTACAGAGGTGCTAAAGGTATTGCCAATTGTGGGAGCTGTTGCTCAGTTTTAGGGAAATATCTGGCACTGGAGACCTGGATAGCGGAACCCTAGGTCACTTCTGTCAAAATTGCTTCAATTACCAGGCAAAATGTGGGGGTGACAATGTCAAAAAGGGGCAATTCCTGCACAATATATAAGAAATCTAAAGATAATTGACATTTTATAGATGCCTGGGCCCTGTGTGGCAACTCATAGGTTGAGGGCACTATACGAACGCTCACATGAATAAGCTGCCACTGCCCGACAGCTTATATAGCGTTATAGCCCAACATAGTGGGCTATACTGGCCATTAAAAGCCCGCTGCAGCGAAGAGAGCAGGCCTTTAATGGCGGGTGTAGCCCAGCTACGGCGGGCTATAAGGCTATTAGAACCTTCGTCAAGTAGAGGGCAGAATGTTCTAATAAATAAGACAAAGGCCTCTGTGATGCTTTTGTTCACAGCAACTTCTGTAAATGACCAACATTAGAATGTTGGAGCTCTGGGCTTTTACCAGCCATTAGAACCTCTGAGCACCCCATTGTCTTCAATGTAACATCAGACATTCCAATGTGATATTTTAGATTTTTGTAAAGCCTACAGGTAAGTGCTTCCTGTCACTTAGCACTGCATTAGCATCTCAAGGGTGAAGTATCAAATGTATCACTAAAGCTGTGCTGTTGGAAGGCTAAATGGGTAGTGAAACTCCTGCGTTTTCAGGGATAATGTTTTACATTTGTTTAAGGCCATGGCAAGGGATACATAGCTGATTCCGGCGGCAAGGGTAGGTGAGCCTGCACACAATCTCTGGATTTCCGGACACTAACTGTTGGTGTCCCTTTTATTCCACCGGAAATTGATGAGGCCATACTATTTAGGCCCTTAGGTTCTGTGACATCAGTGGGACATTGCCCACTGTATTACGATGTGGGAGGTAGGTTTTCCCCTCTCATTTTGTGTAGATAGCATTTGATACCCTGGTCCTAATGAATTGCCCATGATCTTACTGACAACAGAGACAAGAAACATGTCGACCGAATGAGAGTAAGACGTAGGCATCTAGGCACTTAACCCCTAGCTTTACGCCACTCTATTGACGTTTAATCAGGCAATTTACCTACCAGAATAAATACAATTCAAGGAATAATTGACCGGTTTTAACTCACTTACACTACATCTACATTACTGGGCCCCTCACCCACACTGCACCAAACGGCAGGGACAAAAGATCTCCCACAAAGAGCTCCATTTATGGGAGCCCGTCCGGCATTGCAGCGCCGGCCCGACGAGGAGCAAGCCCAGATGATGAAGCATGACACCTAGCTTGCTGGGTGTGTGAGGGCTCCAGTTCCGAAGAGGGGTCTCCCCCTCTCACTTTGAATAATAGGATTCACTTATTGAACCTACGTATCGAACCTAGTACTCGCTGACCTTGTATGTCTCCTCACCCTTAGGAACTGCATACCCATCTTTATACACATTGCCCTGGGCACGTATGCTGGACCTGAAAAAAGCCCCATTGCCCCTCCTCTTGTTGTTACAAAGGGATACGTAGCTGACAGGTTTGTGACAATCATTTTTGCCAGTTTCTGTTTTCCCCTCTTCTGCCTGTTATTTGTTGGTGATGCTCGGCGTAGTCGTAGAAACCAGCACTCCCATTGAGCTGGAAAATGTAGATTGAGGTGACATGATTGGCTGTAGTGGTTTATACTACAGTTGTATCTATTAACATTTTACTGCTATTCTATAGAAACATTATAGCCAAATTATAAATGTCTTCCAAGTATGATAACTAAAGAATTTTCTTCTAGGATTTACCTGATGACTTGGATGGTGCTCCTATTGAGGAAGAGCTAGATGGCGCCCCTCTAGAAGATGTGGATGGTGTCCCTATTGATATACCAATTGATGATATTGATGGTATTCCTATCAAGGCCCTCGATGATGACTTGGATGGAATTCCATGTAAGAGCATTTGGTTTGTTTCTACTTTAAGGGGTAGATGGCTTAGCATTCTATTTTTCAGTTAACCTTTTTTTTCATGTATAAATGCAGCATTAGTTTTGCTTGCACAATTTACTCCCCTCTTAAGATGACATCATTCCTTATTTTGGAGGTGCTACTATAGCCTTCTATCCCACCGTAGCGGGATATACCGGCCATTTAAGGCCCGCTCTGGCTTTAAAACACCAAGCCTTAAATGGCAGTTATAGCTCTTCTACGGCAGGCTATAAGGCTATTAGAACATTCTGCCACTAGCGGGCAGAATGTTTTTTAAATACAAGCAAAGGGCTCCGTGAGCCGATGGGACTTAAATCCTCTTGGGCTCCATGAGGCCTTTGTTCGCAGCAACAGCAAGTTAGTGCTCTTAGTGGTTCAGCAAGGCTGTTGGCTGGAATTCCACACCACATTTCCAACCAACCATACCATCTTGTTGCGACCATCCAAGACCACTAAAGGAGGAACAAAATCAAGGAGGAGGAAAGCACGCTCAAACACTGGGGTATAAAAATGGCAGTCGAATTGAACCCTCCTTATCCAACTCTGTTCTTAAAAGCCCGAACTATCATCTCAGACAAAAACACCACTTCAGTAGTAAGAGGGGCAAGAAGTAGAACCCCTGGCGAACTCTCTGCTAGTATAGAGGGTTCTAATTTAAGCAGAAGTACAGGGCCATTAATTCCAATTTTGAAACCGAGGTCAGAAGCTCGGTCGCAAATAACACGGACAATATTATCAGATCGTCCAAACTGACAAGAGTGTGATACCCCACAGACAGCTCTACTTGTGCAAGGCCAAATTAAACTCTGCATTTGGAACATTAATGGCCTGGCAGCCAAATTGGTCAATCACGAAGTAGTCAATTACTTGAAAACATTTGATTTAATACTTCACCAGGAAACCTGGGAAGAATACGCCAAGGAACTCCAAGGATATTCCTCCTATTTCGTCCCGGCAACAAAGGGCTCTAACTTTGGTCGCGGTTCAGGGGGACTAATGATGCTCGCTTCAACAATCACAATGGGCTCAATAAAGCCTTTAGAGGCGAGAATTACATCACCCAACGCAGTTTATGTAATACAGATAAAACTTAAATTCAACAATACGATACAAGAAGTTATAATAATTAACACCTATGTGCACCCCAAACGAAAACAAAAAGCAGTAAAGGAGCTGTCAAATGAAATAAAACGGATTATGGATGAGCAAGACCCCGACCACATAATCGTTGTCAGCGACTTTAATCTAAATTTTTTAGGGTCAAGCCAAGATGACGGCCCTGTGCATGAACTTACATCACTTTGGGAGATACCGAATCAGGGCCAAGCAAACATTAGCAAACCTTCAAGATGGGCCAAATATCTGCTACAAGAATTAGAACATTTAAACTTAAGAGCACTGAATGGCTGCTTCATGGAGGATAATCCACCAGTTGCCACTTTTCATTCCTCAAAAACATCCTCCTATTTAGATTGCACGTTTGTAACACTAGCCATGTTCGATGATATAGCAACCTTTAAGATAGGTGACAATGTCCAGAGTGATCACCTCTCACAGAAAGTATTGTTGAATCTGCTGCTACACTAGATACCTGGAACTCGGCTGCAAATGAAGAACTCTAATTTAAAGCATTTAAGGTGCAATACCAACAACATTGAAGCTCTATCAGCCACTGCTAAAATCTTATTTGAGAGAGAAAAAGAAACGTGTACCACAAGTGTAACAGCATGGGAAAACTTCATTAAAACCTTCAGTGGCAATTTTACGACCAGGACTGGGACCAAATCAAGACACTCAGAAGACGAATTGACAAAAGTAAATTCCAGTCCAGAAACTAAGAGCCTCAAACTCATCAAAAACCAAACGCTTCGACAACTGCAAAAAACACCAGGGAACCTGGAGCTGCAGTTGACACTTCGACAAACGAAGGCACTATTGAGAAGGAGGAAGTGGAGAAAAATAGGGCAAAAGAATGACGAAACGTGGGCTAAATTATTGCATGATGCCAAGCAACACAACAGCGCAAAGTTCTGGCAAACAATCCACAAGCTAGAGCGACCCAACCACCCAGGAATTAGTTCCAATATAACAGAGGCCGACTGGGTAGACCACCTCTCCGCACATTTTAACAACAAGGAAGGGGAACCTAACAAGGTAGCTGGCATCGCGGCTCCGGACATCGAATCAACAAGGGAAAAGTGACACAAAACTGCACAACCAAAGTTCATTTGGTCAGCAGCACTAACATCGACAAGCAACAGGGGATTCAGCCGGCTGGCGATTTAGACTACAGACCCCACTGAAGAGGAAGGATATACTCCCACAGAAAAACAGATAAAAGGCCTAATAACCAAGGGTAGAGATATGGGAGCACCCGGCCCCAACGGGATTCTACCGGTACTGTATAAACATGACGCCGTCTTCTGGAGCAAGGCCCTACCTCCAGTCTTCAAGGGCTTACACACCACAGTCATCATTCCAGAATCTTGGAAATTATCTATTATTAGCCCAATCTTTAAACAAGGCTAAAGAAATGATCCAAATAACTATCGACTGATGACCCTTCTTGACGTAGAAGCCAAATACTATGCCGGAACAATCTTGGATGAGTTAACATCTTGGGCTTCAGATAAATCCATCATCCCCATTAATCAAACTGGGTTCTGCAGTGTCCAAGGTACTATAACTAATATACTGGCTCTTACGCTGTTAATGGATGCAGCAAAAGCATCAAAAATGCCCCTCTTCCTGTGTTTTATTGCTTTCGACCATGTCGATCGTTCCAAACTGTGGGGAAAACTTGAAAATTGGGGTATACCAAACACTTCTGGATCGGCTAAAGCAGCTGCATACAGACACATGGATCAGGGTCAAACTAGGGATAGGGTCACATATCTCAAAACGAATCATGACCTCGAAAGTTCTCAAGCAGAGGTGCGTCCTTGCCCGATCCTTTTTAATCTCTTTTTGGCCGATCTGCCTGGGGAGCTGGACAGCTGTGTATCCCACGCTCCAAAACTGGGAAACAAGCTAATGTCAAACTTGCTATATGCTGATGACCTGGTTTTAATCAGTCGGACTCCAATTGGCCTTCAGCATCTACTAAACACAACAAGCATTTTTTCTAACCGGAACTCTCTCAAAATAAACCTCAAGAAGTCCAAAATTATGGCAGTCAACTACCACAAAAAGAAGACCAATAGCTGGTTCCTTGATGGCCAACGTTTGGATCAAGTACCAAGTTACAAATACCTGGGAATACTAATGGATCATAATAGCTCATTCAAACCTCAGCTAGAGTCCATGCGAAGAAAGGGGATCACAACGTATTTAGCACTGAAGTCACTGAAGAGACAGCTTCCCGACCTCACGCTTTATCCCTTTTTACAGTTCCTGAGGGCCAAATTGCTGCCGACATTGACATATGGGAGTGAGGCTCTTAAAGGTAAAGATGCATCAGTCTTAGACGTCATAATAGCCAACTCCTATAGAGCAATATTCCATCTCACAAAATGTCTCCCCGGCTCAAATCCGGTTAGAACTTGGGATCCAAAGACAAACGGTGGAAAGAAGGAGTACCTACGTTAAAAGTTGGCACAAAATCAGAAGTGCTGAGGCTGGATCTCTAAACTCCCACCTCTGGAAAGCCTTGCACAATCAAGAAAAACGTCCAGCCAGGGATTATCTGTTTGACTCTATTGAGTTACTGGGTTTGACCGAACTTTGGGCTGTTCCGACGGATCATCTTTCCTTCAAAAAAGCGGTGAGAAAAACAACATCCAAGCTATCTGTTCTAGAAGACAAAGCAATTTTTACCAATAAGGCACATGGCTGGATAGTGCTCAGTGACTATGTAAGGCAAAAACCCCAAGCCTACTTGAGTGCCGGAATTAAGATAAGCAGGAAGGAAAACTTTCTAAGGTTACGCTTGGGGGTAATTGCGATCAAACCCCATCTTCCACCATGGGAAAGGAAAGGAGGCACTCCGACTTGTCGTCTGTGCGGAAGTGGGAAGGAAGACATCATTCACGTAATCTGCAACTGTCCCAATTTAAAGGACATAAGATGCACCTTGCTACGTCCCTATTTCAGGCATTACGGCATCCGGTCCTGTAGGCAGGCAGTGAAGCCTTGCTTCAATCCTACTGACGTTCAGCTTAACTGTCGGCTAACAAATTTTTTTGAGCTGATAACTAAGAGACTTAAAATCTTGTCGTTATCCGAAACAAGCTAAAATGCTCCTTAAGTATATTAATTCCCTATCTTGTATTACTTGTACTTGCACTTTAATCACCAAGCCTCTAACTTGGACAATGGATCTGGTTAAGCTGTGGTATCTTACTTGAGAAGTTGTGGTAGACATTGCAGTTAGTATTAAATGAGATGTAAATGTTTGATCTTTTTTAAAACAGCTGATTGTATTTAGGAATATGCAATTGTTGATCCTTTTATATTATGCGGCTTTTAATAGCTTTTATACGTATTTATCTGTGCACAATGGGAATCTTTCTGTCATGTATTTGCAAAAATTTTAATTAATCAAGCAAAATAAAATATCTTATCACTAAAGGAGGAAGTGGAGGTGATCTTAGTCAAAGAGATTATTGAGCTGGTGGGACCAGCAAGACTAAGGAGTCTAAACCCTGTACATGTCCAAAAAGGAGGGACTCAGCAATCAATCCTAGAATTCAGGCCATTAAACCACTATACAAAAACAACAGTTGATTGACAGAATGCAGAACAATGTCATACATTCACCCCAGTACAGAGATCGGGGCCTAAATCCATCGTTTTTTTGCTCACCATGCCATACCAGTTTGAACCCAGCCATATGCAAATCAGTCTTGACCCTGTGCCTCATGGGAACAGTTCAGCCCGAACTGCCAAGCCAGGTCCTTCCTGGACTGGAAACAAGCATCCTAGGACCAGTTTCGGGGTTTCACCCCTCTTTAGCCAGGATAGCTTGAGTCCAGTGGCATGGAGAGCATTAAACCACTATATCCTGTTAGAACATTTCAACATGACTGCCCTGCAGGTAGTCATCCTGCTGTTCTGAAAATGGGGACTACATTGCATCCCTCGATCTCGAGGCCACCTTCTTTCATAATCCACATACATAACAGCTCACCACTTCTAACTGCGTTTTGTGGGGAGAGGACCCTACAAGTTCACTACAGTTCTGAGGGTGTTTATAAAATGTCTAATGGTAGTTTCTGTGCACTTGTGCAGAAATGCTGCTTACGTCTTTACTTACCTAAACAACTGCTGATAAAGAGTAGCAGCAAAGAGCAGTGCCTTAGGCACAGTCAGGCAGCAGTGTCTTTGTTACACGTTAGGCTTTGTAGGAAACTGGGCATCTGTTGCAGTAGTCTCGGCCCCCTCTCGATTTTTGCCCCATTGTTAGCTACTGGATGCTATTTTTAGGTCTCGCCTGAGTCAGCACACATGCGGTGCTCTGCGAGGCATTTAGTAATGGCTTTGGAACTTTGAACACACGCTTGTGCATGTGCTTTTTTTTTTTTTTTTTACTAACTCGCAATTGGCCTGTGTATGCGTGTTTCTTAAAAAGACAGCTCGCAATTGGTTCAAGGCAGGTTATTGTCCCGCTTTGTTTGTTCCCTGGCCTAGGGTGCTCTGGAGCGAGCATTAATGCCATCTGTTTCCAATTATCGCATTCGCGTTAATTGGAAACAGATGGCGGTCAGCTCTGGTCACGCTGGTTTTTCTCCTGCAGCGGTGGTCCCAAGCGTGCACGCGCACCACTCCCGGGCTTGTTTATTTTGCTGCTCCTTACCAAGGTTCTCTCGGCGGTGCTTCAGAGGCCAGGTGTCTGGGATTGTCTCGAGCCAACCCTAATGGCGCCCCATGCTCTGGATTTGCCCACGGCATGTCTTGTTCTTGAAGGGTAGATTTCTTACAAAAGACTTGTGCTACAGCTCGACTTCACTGGTGCACATTCACCCTCCCAGCTCCCTTGAGCAACCTTAGGGCATCCTCAGATGCCTCTGGCCTACACCATCACCCGTCCGCACAATCCACACATGGCCGTATAATCTATACAAACGGCCTGACTTTCTGGGTCACCGGCGGGTCTCCGTAGACTGCGGCCTGCGGTTTGTTGACTATTTCCCAGCAGCCTGACGAGTGAAGATCGGCTGGGAGGGCAGCAAGAAATCGAGAGGGTGGGCAGGCGCATGCGAGCACGAGCATGGCAGCTACTACGGGTGCTTCCGTGGAGCGTCTTGGCCAGCAACAGTTGGGGGGGGGGGAGTGAACCCTCTCTAGATTTGGATAATCTGAAATTTGGAGATCCCAGCTCTTCTAGAATTCAGAGGATTTCCTATTACCACAAAATTGCAAATCGGGTGCTAAGTGAATTAACAGGGGCACGGAAGGTGTTGGAACCAGATTAAAACTCAGCATCACCTGGGTTCAGATGCAGTAAGTTAGCCAACAGGTCTCCTTTATTAGATCACACCTCTTACAATATATGCCTCTATTGTATGTTGAAACTAGCGACAAATGGAATTCATGTCTCAAAGTCAAAGCATGTCTAGTTGCATGCAGATAATGCAGTTAAAATGGCAACGAACCAGAACAGAGCAGTTTTTTGTACATCTCCGGAGATGCTCTTTGCAGTGATCTGGAGCATTAGTTACTCTCGTGCCGCTGCAGGCTCAGTATTATTTCTGGCTCTCCACCTAACCCTTCATCGACTTTGACCTCTTGACGTCCTCGTTAAAATGTAAACTGAGATCGCAGCTGCTACCCTGGTGGTAATCATGACGTGCATCGGTGCCAGTGTCGAGACATGGAGGCCGGCTGCATCGGAACACACGGTGCTCTGAGAGTATTAAACCTGCATGCAATGACCCTGTATCAACAGTACATAAAACGAACATCATAAAATGTGCAGATGCTTTTATTCGTGGCAGGAGCACCACCCTTTTGACCGTGAACTTCTGCTCATTTGTAATTTCCATCCCTCTACAGAGTAAAATCATAAAAAGCGAAAGAACTCCACATATTATGTGTCCTGCATAGCCAGCCTACTGTCTGTGAATGAACTATCTTATGCCCGTATTTGTTGTTCTTGACTTCCATACATTTGAGTATTTAGGACTTTGGGTATTGTTGCATAATTATCATTATTATCAATAACCTCGGGCTAAATGCGCTTGTGAGACGTTTTAAGCTCCCCGAAAACAGGAACCTAGGTGATAGCCATTTCCAGGGGGTATTAATCGGGCGTGCTGTAAGGCGAGCCCAGTGATGCTTTCGCGGACTGCGTGCCTTGAGCGATTAGAGTTCATACAGTTTCGGACTCGCAGACGGAGGCCTCATTAAGGGGCTGTCGATACCAGTTCTTCGTTTTCAGAGGCCGAATGCCCTGGTGGATGGACTCGGTGTCAGTGATGGATGCTGGTGCACTCCGGGCACGGGAGCACACTGCACCCAGCCGATTGACACCATATTGATCGTGCCGCCGTCTTCTCCAGTCGCCTCCTTGTTAAGCGATGATTTTATGATCCAGGTCAGGAACTCAGAATGAACAAGTTAATACCCCTCTGACTCCAGTGTCGGAAATTCCGAGGAGGTAAATTGGCAGTAGGTAAGACCCGGGCTGGCAGCCAGAAATTAATTTCAACTTTGAACTTAATCGCTTCTGAAAGTGCTGGTGGCATGGTTGGGTAAAGCGCTGTCTCCAGAGGCCAGTCAATCCCCTGAGAGTTGTAGTATGGTTGAATCATCCAGCAGAAATGGACTGGCCATGCGTGAATCTGGTGATTTACGGACAATAAGAGGCTTGTGAAATGCTGGTAGGACTGGGACAAAGCCAGTCCACATACGGGGAGGCTGAAATGAATGAACTGAATGACACACTCTACCTGCCCACAAACATATCAATGACTCAAACCCTCCTGGATGACAAATTGTATACATAACAGCTGTGTCTATTTTGTTCACTGGCTAAGAATACTGCAGCTTGGAAAGTGATAAATACACTAAGAAATAAGCAGAGAAATCACTGCTAACTGCTTATGACACAGCAAAAACATGCTATCGCTTTGCTCAAATGAGGTGTACTTATGCCACTGGCCTGACGTGACTGACTTTTCGCCAGCCCTATGATGCCTTTTTTGAACTAAGGTACAAAGGTGTGCGCCACAATTCACGTAATGTGAATCAATGAAGAGGGATTGGTCCTGAGCCGGCAGGCACCAGGGCCTCACGCGTACATAGGATCTAGAAGAAAATGCACACCAGTTCACTAGGACACCAGACACACAAGAAACAGTGGCAAGACAGGATGTAGGCATGCAGAACTTCAGAGTCACTAGGGACAGCAAAAAAGAGAAGCACTGCAGAGGGCAGTCACACATGGCCTAACAGCCCTTCGCCGCTGAATAAATAAAGGCAATGCAGGGTGCAGGCAGGGAGAACTTCAAACAAACATCTATCCTTTCCATGTAGCTCTCATACAATGATAGCAGGTTACAGTCAGTGGTCTCTCCTGAGGGAGGCCCAGCTGGGCAGCAGTTCCACTCCTCTGCCAAGTCAGGCTGGTGTCCCTAACCACCTCACAGCAGGATTCTCAACACTGAGCTCGGGCCGAAGAGTGCAGGTCCTATATGCACCGGACAGTCTTCTCCTTGTCACTTTCAGTAGTCGACTTCTCTCCACCAACGCAAAGCACAGAATCTCGGTTGGTCAAGCATTCAATATTCTCTATGTGCAGTCATGGCCATCCCTTTGGGTCATTCCATTGTTCAGATGCTGCTCTGGGCAGGTCTCAGGCTGTAATTGGATTTGGGTTCAGCTCCGCATGTGCGCTGCTTATCCCACGGATGCTGACTTACTACTTCGGCTTTTCCGACCTTGGCCCATGTCCTAAGCCTTCAACTTACAGATCGTAGAAGCGCACACTATTTTTAATGTTCCCCTGCAGATTCTGTTCTCATTCTCATGAGTGTTATAGGTCGGGTTGCTTTCCTTCCAACAATTTCCATGCTTGGATTGTCTTTTCTTTACCTAGAAAGGTAGGTCTCTGCTGCAAATGTTGTTAACAGTAGTCCACTTATAATGTCTCAAAGGCGCGACCTGTTGGCTATGCCAATGCTTGTTTTACTCTGCCATGCACTGAGGCCTGCTAACCTGACCTCCGTGCCAGTGCTGCTTCCTTAAAACAAAGTGATGTCTGATTGTTCTACAATTGACCAAAGACTTTAGCTCTCCTGTAAATCCCTAATAGATGGTACCCCATCATTAAGATAGGATTTCCACCATCTTGTGTGTGGGAGAATTAGGAATTCTGAGACAGGGGGATTCTCCCTCCCCCCCCCCACAAAAAAAGGAAGTGGTCATCTAGGGGGCGTAGTGACCCCAAGGGAAAGCAGCCCATTGGCTACTACTCTTCACCCCCCTTAATACCAACAAATTGGCACCAGGCAATCAGATTCAACTTCTGGGAACTGAAGAGAAAAGAAGAAAGAGGAAGGGCCTAAGAAAGCATGAACTAAAGTTTTGCAACAAAGATTGGCACAAAACCCTGCCATGTTGCTTTCACTTCGACCATCGCTGCACTGACCTCACCAAACACTAGACACCCTCCTCAAAACCCTTGCAGGACTGCCCAGTCCCTCAGCAACTGGAAAAGACCAGTAGAGGCTCTGCTCCGCTGCATCTATAGGCACGCAAAGCATCTGCTGGTCCACCGTGTTGTCAGTCGTCTGGCTCACCGAAGGTGCAGTGCTACAGGAGAGAGGTATTAGTGCTCCAGGAGGTAAGATCCAAGTTTGAAGACATTAGAACGTCCAGGGGCTTTCCAGCAGCAATACCCTGGGTACCAGAACAGTTGCAGCAACCAAGAATTGTTTGTAGTCCAGTCTGGATTCTAACAGCACCAAGCAAGACCTACTGTCTAGGGGCATCAGGATTCACAAGTAAAGCACTGAGTGGCCCAGCTGCACTTTTTTCCCCTCTTCACCAGTTCCCCATGACCCAGAGTGAGCCTCTGACCAACTGCGACCTGACGATTCAAAGCACCCCCTACACTTGTGCCCCACAGCCTGAGTCCGAGGAAGGCAATGGTGCCAACCTGGTCCTGAGACCCTATGGAGCTGAGCTCAAACCTGGGGTTGGCCAGACTGGTCCTTAGATGTTGCCTTCAGCCTCTTTCTGCAGGAAAGGAGAACAGCAAGAGTCTCCAGTGACGCGACCCCGCCGGACAAAGCCCCAATGCTCACAAGCCTTCCAGCCCGAGTTTAGAGTGAACCGACGGCGCCTCTGCATGCCTAAGACCCTCAAGACTTGAGCCTTCCTGAGGGTTCTACCGAACTGGCCCCCCAGTCCATTCTTGCAGCCTCTTTTCAACAGGACTGTTTCTCTTTGGCTTAAACGGGACACTCGATACCAAAAAGCACCTCTGCACCCAGATGCTTCAGAACTGACTGAGGTGACCTGTTGGTGCTGCCTTGGACCTTGCTCCATACGTATCTTAAGTCCTGAATAACAGTCCCGTAAGTCGTTGCTAAGTGACCGAATGCAGTAATATTTTCCCCCCATAGGATAACAAGTGCATTTTCAAACTCTTGAAAAATCACTATCTTAAAAAAGTACTTACCTGTTTATTGTGATCTTGGTGTCTAAATTCATATACAAATGTGTTTTTTTATAAAATAGTGTCTGTCTCACTTACTGACTCTGTGTATTCAATAAATGCTTAACACTATCCTCTGATAAGCCTAAACTGCTCACCCACACTACCACAAAAGAAAGCATTTGGGATGATTATTATTATAACCCCTGTAAACCAGAAAGGGTCGCATAGACTCTGCACAGTGTACCTTATTTTGGTGCACTATACAGGCAGCCAGCTTCCTACAGGCTTCAACAGCACAGACACAAAATGCCATATGCAGACCCAGCAATTGTTAGGCCTTGTTTTTAGTGCTGTCACAGAATAGGCCTACCCTAACCAAAAGAGGGTGATAGCATTCTATAGACTGTTGCTTTATCAGACATGGTGTCCTCACGGTGAGAACTGTAAACAGACTATTGTGATGTTGGCTTTGTGCATTGCATTAATACTACACTCAAGGCTGCACATTTGCCCTTTGCAGGCATGACTAGCGAGGCAATGTTCCGAAGCAGAGGGACACTGGGAAGATCTAATCTTGGTACGGTCCACAACTCCGCACACCATCCTATAGTGGAACAACAAGAACTTGTTTGAGGCTGGCTTTTTCTAGACCCACTTCCACAGGTAACCATTTCCATAGACTTCTCATTCATGAGGTGGAGTGTGTAGGAGAGTAGGGTCTGCTTTCTATGTTCACCCCCACTTTTTGCTTTTGCTTCACTGGTTTTCGACTTAGATGTGGCTGTGGGCCTGCTAATCAGACCCACAGCCCAGCTGTTCTCTCTCTAAATTCACTATGCACTTTAGGTGCATAACCCAATTGGTAAGGATCACCTTTTTGGACCCTGTACAGCGTACCTTAGGTACCCAGGGCATAGGTGTACCCTAGGCCTACCAGGGGCTGCAACATGTATTATGCCACCCCTGGCTGGCCTTCCATTATGACACAACTGGCTGATCACTCAGCTGGTGCAAGGTCGTGTAATCACCCCTTGCTTAGGTGTAGTATTCCTATACCTACCTTGTATATAGACACATGGGTAACCTATCAGTCACTCCTATGGCAGGCCTTAACAATCCTGAAGGCAGAGTGCTTGGTAACATGTGAGATGGTGCTCTAGCATGAGCTGAGCCTGTCTGCAGCTTTCGGAACCATGTCCTTATAGCTGTTCCACGATATCGCCTACCATATACTCTTAAAGTGCCTTATAATCCTCGCGGTTATGGTAACTATGGTTTGGCTTTATCAAAACATGTCGTGTAAGGTGTCTAACACTTTGGAATACTACCCCCACACCATTTCTGGCAGTGAGGATAGTATTCCTCCCTTCTAGAGGGAGAAGACATGTTGAGGACCTACTACCCGGTTAAAGTTAACCAGAGCCCCAGCGTCACAAAATGGACGCTGCTGCCACAGACACGAGTCTGACCTCCTGCTGCTGGGAGACCTTCCAGCGAGGGAGGCTTGGACAATAGGTTTCCTGCCTTGGGAGGTGCTAGCACCACCCTAGACAGGCCTTAGTGTATTGGGGCAGGGAGGGATGAATGAAACGAGACACTGCCTGGGGCACACAAGGTGTCCCATGCATAGTCCAGTTCAAACCGGTGCTGGGGCACTCCAGCCCCAGTCCTGGTGCGAAACTGGACAAAGGGAAGGGGGTGTAACCACCCCCCTCCCTGGTCCCACCCATAGGAGGGACCTAGCAGGTAACCCAGCCCCCCAGATTAGTATAAGAGTGGGAGCTGAGTCCCTAGGACTTTAGATTATCCTGAACCTGCATCTTGAACAGAAACTCTGGACCTTCGACATTCTACTACGGAAGAAGACTGAAGAATCTCCCTTGTGGCCAAGGAGTGACCACCCTGGGCAACCAGGCACCATCCAGCGACCGCTGCTTGCTTTGCGACTGATCCTACGAGGGACGACTGCAGAGACTGACCAGCGCCGTGACTTCCAGACACCTCTGAACCAGATCCACATCTACAGCAAAGCTGAGACCCGTGGAGGCGACTAGGGACGTGGGACCGGCGACTTGGGAAAAGTGGCTTGTAACTGACTAGCGCGACTTCTGAGGCTTCCTCGAGGCTGTGCTTGGAGAATTGAGAAGCCCCAATCCATCTGCAAAGAAGATCAGCTCCCCACACTTCACGTGTTCTGCGCGGGGCCCTTCTGCACCTGAGTTGCTCGACGTGTTGTCCGGTTGCTGGCCCGTTGGCTAGTGACCTCTGTGACGACGAACCTTCAATTTTGCCTTGCTGGTCCGGCTCCTCCAGACTGGCACCCGCTCCCCTGTGAAAGGGAAGCACCCCAGACCTTCCTGGCCTGCGACAGAAGCAAGTCTCCTCCATCCTGCGTGGGTTACGCTTGCCAGGTCCTAACTCGACATCGCCGCCGCCGACAGCAAGAGCCTTCGTGGGACAGCTCGCCTCCTGGTTCTGGTCGTCCTCGACGCCTCCTGGCACCCGTGGCTGCTGAGACAAGCTTCACCTCTTCACCTGCATCTTCACGACATCGCCTGGTTCCTTCCCGGCTCCTGGCTGGTGACCTAGACTCTGTCCCCTCTGCTTGCAGGTATCCTCCTTCCTGATTCCATCCTTCGAATCCACCGGACACTCTTCACTGACTGCCTGTCAGCAACTTTCTTCAGGCATCCATAGGAGTCGACGACGAAACCCGACGCAAGTTCACACCTATGCACCCGCAGCCCGTGGGCTAGGTAACTTGAGTACTTCGGTGCTCACAAGGGTATTGACTATCCAAGTGTCTAGTTTCCAAATCTCTAACTCCTAGTTCCTTCCGAAGTGTCCTAAAAACCTTAATTACTAAATACTACTATTTCTATCGACTTTAACGCATTACGCGTGAGTGTTTCCACTCTGCACCTGAATCCCGTGGGCCTCCCACTGCCTAGCAACTGGATAGTGTAGCCCCAGCGATTCCCTAGGCCTAGGCTTAACCTGTGTTTGTGACAGTGGTTCTTATACCACTTACTAAGTATATGGTTTGCATGGCCCCTAGGACCTAACTGTATTACTTACCTGTGTGACTTATGTATGCTTAAATAAGACTGTTGTACTTACCTCAAATCTCATAAAGAGTGCTGAGGGTATTTTGACTAGAATAAATACATTCTATTTTTATAATATATCTGTTGTGGTGTCCTTTCATTTGGTATTCAAGGGGTTGCAAATGGTATAACAGCTGGCTTCACATGCCATACAGAGTTTAGCCTAAGACTGCTCTTGTCCATGCTACCACTAGGATAGCTGGTCTATAAGGTTGACTTTACAACCAATCACCATAAGGGTTGTTTGGACTGATACAAGGTGTACACTAGAACTAGTGACATCATATATCAGGCCAACTTCTCACAGAGAGCATACTTCAACAACATGGCTGTACAGGGTACCTGCACACCACAACAGTTATCATATCAACTACCTGGCTCTCATGGCAGTTAGTCTATCTCTTGGAGCTTTTTACAGATTAATTTGAGGTAAAACATCCCTCATAATGATGAACAATATCAAAGCTATATATTACATCCAGAAACAGGTATGCTCACTTCTCCCAGCTATGTCTGAAATGGCTCAGAATATCAGACAATGGAGCATTTGACATCGCCTTCAGGTCTTAGTGGAGCTTCTGCTGGGGTGGATAACATCTTTGCGGACCTGCTAATCAGGATGCATGAACAGATCCACGAGTGGTAGATGAATCCCCAAGTGCTGCTAAACCTACTTTTGCCAGTAGCCCCCCCCCCCCCCCCCCTATTGGTCTGATCCCTCCAATTCAAGACTTCACCTCCTGGTACCCACACTTTCAGTCCTTTATGCAGTGCGTTAGATGTACTGGTCAGTCATATTTATTTACACTCTTTCTTAACTGCGTCTGACCCTATCTGGTGAGGAACATGATGCAAGTGTCCATGACACTCACCCTAGTAACACCAACACGTGCCAGACAGCCTTTGTGCTTTGTGCTCTGGAACTGTCTTTACATCCAAACAAAAAATTCCCACTGAGGTTAGATCTTCATACTCAACATCCGGGCCAGCTCAGGCGCCCAGAGCTTGGGCAACTAAAAGTAGTATCTTCCATCTGAGGTCTTAAAGATTCATTAACTGTTACGTCTGGAGGAGTGTATTCAAGTTCAAAATATGTTGTCTCATCTGCTAAGCACTACACCATAGCAGACCATGCAACCGAGCAGTCCTCCTGAACATCTCAGTAGACTCGAGGCAATCAAGGAATCTGAACTCTCTCGTTCTGTAAATGCCAAAATTCAAATCTTCACTTGCCCTGAAACAATCCTTTTTAGGTCTCGCCTTGCTATCGTGTAAGCCGGTCTTCTCTTGTTAAACATGTGCTGGTCTCTATGGTCCACATTTAATATACCCCCCCCCCCCCCACCACCACCACCATAACCACCGCCCCACCACCCCACACATGCACATGTATTGTGCTTCTGTACAAATTGTGCACTCAGTTGGAGTGTCTAAAGTACCTTTTCAATCGTCAACACCATTTATCGCATTTGTTTTAGTGGGTGTTTTAAGTGATTCTGGATGAGGAGCCAAACGGTGGCGTCAGTTCTTGTGCGCTTTTGTATACATCCGCATTCCTGATGTGTGCTTCTTGGAGAAAACACTTGTTAATCCAAGTAGAACAGCAGGCAGAAGCCCTCTGGGTGATCTCCAGTGCAGAACCCGACAGACATGCCTAGGCATGACTCTGCTATATCTGGGTTCCTTTAGATGCTCAGTGGAGCTTTGATTTACAGTACGATTTATTATTTGTTTCCAAATTTTGCACGAAAGCAGCGAGTGACTGCAGCAAGAAAGTATTTTAGACTTGTATTAAACCGCCATGAATCTTCTTAGGTTACAGTATTAGTGGGATCCGCATTTTAATGTTTCCACGTTGCAATCTGCTATTTAATTGGATTCAGAGTTAAATTTTTTTATAGGAAAGAGTTGTGTAGTACGGAAGCTAATACTTATTCGTTTGTGTTCCGCAACTTTGCAGTAGCAGAGTTTGCACCTGTGCAAAACTCAGATATTCCAATAAAGAAGAGCAAAGAGTTTGATGCTACCACATTTTGAAACGCAACACTTATTCTTTCAGAACAATTAGTGCCTACTTCCGGCTCCGGGGGCTACTTTACAGAATCTTCAGATTGGTTCTTGCTTTGTAGGAATGCTTTTATGGACTGGTCGGGTAAGGGTATATATATATATGTGTATATATATGTGTATATATATATATATATATATATATATATATATATATATATATATATATAATATATATATCTTTATTTATTTCCACCGGAGTCCTCCCTTAATTTAAATGCAGCACTATCACTAAATAGCCGTTTATTTCAGGTACATTTCCCATAAAACGGAGCAAATAATACATATGTAGATCATTTAAAAATGTTTAGGCACAAAAGCATAATAAAATTGAAAACCTAGTACAATACTATAATACAATAGATTTATAAAAACCTCAAATGCCATAGGTTACCATACAAACTGTCATTGCATTAAAATGTAATAAAGTACAATGTGCATTTCCATAGCCACAACTACAGTCGTGCCAGCACTATTAAGCAAAATTCTCGCTGTGCAAGGGACACGTATTTAGATCTCAACATCCAGGCAAACTATAACAAGCATTTGCAATGCAATAGGTCTCGCATTTGCATGATTTTGAGCTATTGGCATTTTAAATGACTGTGGCTTTTATTTAGGTCTTCTCAAAACCTGCAGGCTTATAAGTACAAAGTGCACATGATAAAAAACATTGTTATTTGCAATGCCAATAGGTCAAAGTTTGCAGAATGCGAGACCTATTGCATTGCAAATGCTTGTTGATTTCAGCCGCTAGCCCATGGAACTCTCTACCTCTTCTCCTGGGAAAAGCATGGAACATCTTAACTTTCAGAAAAGGACTAAAGATTCTCCTCTTAAGATTCTACTTTGAAAGTCCAAGCCCTTCAATTTCCACCCCCAAATACCTCTAGCATGGCTGCACTTCCCATCTCCCCCAGTTATAGGAACACCTTATATTCCCTAATTTTACCTAAGAAATATTCTAAATGTGATTTGTTTGGAGATCTAGGACTATATACAAGCTCCTCTTATGTCTATGCTTTTCAACAGTATGTTTCACCTTCTTCCTATACCCTCTCTCATCCTGCCATCTTCCCCGCCCCCTGCTTTCACCTCTTCCCTCCCCTCATCCCCAGTTGTACCAATATTCTAGGTTTTATTTTTCTTTATAGCTTCTGGTAAAGTGACATATGACCTGTTGCATTATTATACTTATGTGTTTCTGATAAAGACTTCTATCCTGCTGATTCTTCACCCTTTGAATATTCCCCAGGAATTCGACTTTATGCTGAAACTTTTCAGTAGTATATCTTTGCACTGGTAGGTGATGCCATGCGGGTCCGCACCAACACTCTTCTGCTCCGAAAATGATGTGCGGAGCCTGTGTAGATGCTAGTCACGTGTGCAGATGGCAGTAACTTTCTTTCCACTCTTCCTGACGCAGATCCAGAACTTCCTGTTGTCTCCCAGAGACACTTCAACTTGATACATTTTCTGAAATTCTACAGTGTGCAAGGGATCTCTTCCCCTAAAATGACATGTTTTAAGCCCTGTAGGGACTGTTGCAAGCACATGTCTGTGATAGGTCCCCATAGGGTGTGTCTGTGGCGCCTGGTGTTGAGCCACAAAACCAAGGAAAAAAGGTGTGGTGAAACTTTACATTGCCAAGCATAAGAAAACTCCTCACTGAGGCGACTGAATGTCCAGGTCCAGGGTTCAGACCCATTCCCGCTCCAGGAGTTGTCTAAGCCGCTCGCAAGGCCGGTCTTCATTGAGATCCAAACCATCTGGTAAGCTACCGTCTCTTACTACTGTCATGCACAGGCTGGCACCATGGATCTAGAATAGATCTTGCTCCCAGTATCAGCCGACTTCGGAGACGATCCCACAACCGGCTCAGGCACAACCAGAGTTTCTGGGGTCCTCTCCTGTCCTGCAACAGATCAAAGAGTTACACGCATCCATGCTCCAAGTCTTACCATCCTTGCCGACTCTCTTTGGCATGCCTTTGGTGCCCAAGGAGCTGAGTTGCCCTCCACTTGGAAAACTGCTGGCGGGTTCGCTATCAGTGACAGCTGGACCCTCAGAGTTCATAACGCCACCTCTGGCCCCAGTCCGGACCATGCTTCTGGCGCACAGTTGACACCAGTACCTGGAACTTTGACGCCAATATCGAATCAATTGACACTGGTCGAGCAGCTTCACAAAGTCCTGACTGATTCTAAGATGTTACCGGTCCAACCCTGCCCAACGACAGTTGAACCACTGCTTGCTCTGCTGCCTCTACAGTCAAGATCGCATGCTCTACATTCAGTTTTGGGCATGGGCTCGTTCAATGATTATGGTGCTGGTGATGAGTTTGCTCATCCCTAACAAGATGGCAATTGGTATGATGATTTGCAAGCGGATAGTGGTCTTGCTACCTCCATTGAAATGAGCCTTTTCCGACCCCTGGATCAGCCATGGAGGAGTCCTCTTCCTACGCTATGGTAAAGCATAGGGCGACTGAAGTCCTTTACCTCCAGCTTTCCACTTGGCTGTAAAGACTATCGTACTGAAAGAAGCTCTTCAGTCGTGGCAAAAATCTTCTGAGCTCCTCCTGCTATTTAATGAGGCCTTAACAGACCGGTTATTGGGTTCATAGGACAGATTTCTTGCTGGTCTACAAGTTAGCAGCCAAATTAAATGACGCCATCACCCTGCCTTGGCTGTTTCAGAGTTTGTCTCAGCACCCCTATCAAGAGGGTGTCTGCACCAGAAGTAGGAAATGATTTTTCTGCCCACTACTTCCTGATGCCCAAAACGATGGAGGCCTCCAGCTTATTTTAGACTTGCACCCTCTAAACGCCTCACATTAGGCCAGGTCTTGCCTGCTCTAGTCCTTGGAGACTGGATTGTAGTGTTGGACATGCAGGATGCCTATTTCCATATACCAGTCCTGCCACTCCACTGGCGTTACCTGCTGTTTGTGGGGCATGAGCATTTTCAGTTTGCTGTGCTCCCCTTTGGTCTCACCTGTGCCCCTCGAGTGTTCAGGAAAGTGGTGGCAGTGATGGCAACTCACCTTTGTAGGCCAATGGTACCAGTTTGCTTCTACCTCAATGACTGGCTGATGAAGGCAGGCTCGCTCCAGGCAGTTGTCAGCCTCCTCCAGACAATAACGAATCTCATGTCATCTTTAGGGTTTCTGTCAACGTGCCAAAGTGACACCGGGCTCTCTCTCAGACACTTTCCTTCATCTGAGCCATTCTGGAAGCAATTCAGTTTCATGCCTTTCTCATGGCAAAGAGAGTCCTGGGCTTTCAGGCTATTCTCTCGATCTTTTAGTCTCTGTCCTGTATTTCAGTGAGATCAACTCTGAGGCTGCTGGGACTGATGGCCTCCTGCATCCTAATGGTCAGGCACACAAGGTGGCATACTCTAGCTTTGCAGTGTTACCTGAAGTCTGAGTGGGCCCAGCATTAAAGTGGAACTCGTAACTCCTGTATGCCACTCCTGCTCCCAGTTCTCAAGAAGATTAGGATAGAACAGGCCCAAATCATCCTTTGGATTGGACATGGAGAGTATGGTCACCAGAGCTCCTGGTCTTGAGCTTCTGTACTTCAATGAAGGTTGCCCCTCTGAGTGGACCTGCTGTCTCAGCAACAGGGTGCTGCCCCACTGGCAGTCCATTACATTGGACAGGTTGGTTTTGCAGATTGTCTGAAGGGGCTAATTCCTCCCCTTCAAGACTGCCTCTCCCCCCTTGTCACCATCTCATGACCAGCTGGCTGGGGATCTGTTCCTTCTCTGTGTGAAGGTCATGGCTCTCTTGTCCAGGGGAGCCACAGAGAAGGTTCCTGTGCCAGACATAGTCTGTGGTAGCTAATCCCTCTACATTCTGGTTCCCTAAAAGGACAAAGGCCTTTGTCCTGTTGTAGATCTGCGAACCCTCAATCTCTTCCTCAAGAAGCAGAAATTAAAAATGCTCACATCTTGTTTGCCATGGACTCAGGCGACTGGATGGTAGAGTTGGACTTTCAGGATGCCTATTTTCATATTCGCGTCCTGCCTGAGATCAGGAACTATCTGCAGTGTACGGTAGGCCGCGAGCATTTTCAGTTCACTGTGCTCCTTTTTGGCCTTACCAGCGCCACTCGGCTGTGGTTGCAGCTCATCTGAGGAGATCAGGGGTGCCAGCCTTCTCCTGGGTCGATCTTGCCTTCAACAGCCAGTCATCGTCTCCCACCTCCAGACTATCGCGAACCTTCAGCAATCGCTGGAGTTCACCATCAACGGGCCAAAGTTACACCTGACTCCCTCATAGACGCTCCCTTTCATTAGAGCAGTTCTGGGCACAGTGCAGTTTAAGGCTTATCCTCCAGAGCAGCAAGTTCAGGATATCTGAAAGAACCACGTAGTGATAGATTCCTTACCTTAGAATTACCCCAGGCGTCAGAGTGGATCCGGAAAGTTTTTCGTCAGCAGTACCCCTGCACGTTGGAAGGTGGCATTGTGCGGCTCCGCGTCAGTCATTGGCATCATGGTCGCCGAGATGACATCGCATCAGCTACTTCGACTCCGCCCTCGTGCGCTGACATCAGTTCTTTCTTTTTCCGCACCAGCAAGCGCAGATCCGGGAAGAGGAAGTACCCCCAGTCACTTTTTGACTGAGTTTTTTCGAGGCCTTTTACCTCATTTCTTCTGAGTCGATCGACTCCTGGTGTCATAGGGATGCCCAGTTTAAAGAACTGAGGGGACTGTCACCGCATGATGTCGGTGACGGACCCGCACCGCATGTGTCTCTACTGCCTGGGACGCGACCACGATTCCAAGTAGTGCCCCAACTGTCGGGCCATGGCGCCGAAGACTTTGTGGGAGCAGTCCCGAAAGTTGCTGGAAGTCCGGCAGTCTGCTCCTCGCTGCTCAAGGTCCCGGTCTGATGGGAGGTCGAGGGACCGGTCGCGGAGCCGTCACCATCGTTCGTCTGGATCCAAGTCTTCTCACTCTGGGTCAGGTATGTCGAAGGATTCCAAAAAGAAGTCGAAGCAACGTCGTGGCTCTTCGACTTCCCCTCGCCCGATGCGGCTGAGGGTGCGGCTGGTGCCACCCCTGCGGCTCCGGCTGAGCCTGCGACGTCGCCGCCAGCCTACCCACCTGTTCCGGGTCCGTCGGCGACGCTTGCTCAGGTGCAAGAGTTTCTTTCTGCCATGGCCTGACTCTTTTGGCCGTCTGACCCCACCGGTGCGCCTTCGGGCCCAACTGGGGGTCCTGCCCTTCCGTTGCCGGTGGCTTCGGCCCCGGCGCCGCAGGACCTCTTTGAATCTGGGCTCGGATCCCGGGTGACACTGGTTGACCTCATAACACCTCCACCGGTGCCGACCCGTCCCCCCGCCCCACCCTCCTGCACCACCTCTGACGTTGTCCGGTGCTACCGCCGACATCGACCCCGGTTTCAGCCCTGAACCGGACGCGGCGTCGCTGGACGCCAATTCTGACACCGATGGGGCCTTTCTACCCCTATGTCCGTCCTCCTTTTTTTCAGCCTGTTTCACAGACTTCGGAGGAAGGGGAGGACTGGGAGGGGTCTGAGGACCCTTTCACACAAGAGTGTGACTATGATCCGGACTGGGCAGAGGATTTGGGGGGTGCCAGCGGTCTCGACACTTCACCTGACCTTGGCATGCTGTCTCTTCCTTCCGTGGCTACGGAGGAGGGAGCAAGTTACGCAGTGGTGTTGCGTAGGGTGGCTGAGGCCCTCCGCCTCTATCTCACTACAGTTGCAGTCAGTGCTTCAGCCGGGGGCAACCTCTTTGGAGCCCTTGCTGCCTTTTAATGACGTGCTTTCGGATGTTCTTTTGGGCACTTGATCCAGGCCCAACACAGGGGCTCCTGTCGACAGGAACGTGGCCCGACGCCATCTTCCGGCTCCGGGCAACCCTCACTTCCTCTCCCAACACCCCACTCCTGAGAGCATGGTTGTCCAAGCCTATGCTTCCCAGAGCTCGTTCCCTTCCGCAACTCCGGATAGGGAATCCAAGAAGCTGGAGCAGCTTGGCAAGAAGCTGTTCATCTGCCAGCTTAGGGCTGTGGTTGGTGAACACCGCATGCCTCTTGGGCTGTTATTCCCACTCTGTGTGGGATACGGTTGTGCAGGTGCTGCCCCACTGTCCGGAGGCGGCCCGGACAGTCCTTTCCCAAGCTATAGCTGCTTGGAGAGATGCAGCTAAGTTCACCATTCGTTGTGGGCTTGACACCGCCGACTCGCTGAGCAGGGCGATTTCCACGATGGTGGCGCTTCGGCGCCACGCCTGGCTTAGGACAACTGGCTTCTCGGGGGATGTCCAGAACACTCTGATGGACATGCCCATTGATGGCATTCGCCTTTTTGGCCATAATGCAAATAGTGCGTTAGAGCGCTTAAAGGACTCACGGGCTACGGCCAAGTCCTTGGGCCTGTCAGCCACTCTGCCTCCTCCGCCTTCTGACTATCGCTCCTTTCGCAGTCGCGGAATGGGTGCCCCAACACGTTCCTTTCAGAGCCACAGGCCCGCGCAACAAAAACCTCAGCGCGGCCGAGGAAGTGGGAACCGCCGAGGCGGTTCTGGGGGCCAGCGGGCGGGTCAGTCAACCTCCACCCCAGCGGCATCCACTTCCAAGCCTTCCTAGTCTGTCCTTTCAGACCACTCAGACGCCAGTGGGCGGCCGTATTCGCCATCATCTCCCCCACTGGCGCAACATCACCTCGGACAAGTGGGTGCTGCAAATAGTCTAAAGGGGCTACTCCCTCACCTTCGAGACTACCCCTCCAGCCATGCCACCTCAATACCACTTGGGACCATCTTGCGCTTCTTCAGCAGGAAGTCACGGCCCTCTTGGCCAAGGGGGCCATAGAGCACGTTCCTGGGCCAGAAGTAGGTTGTGGTTGTTATTCCCACTACTTTCTGGTCCCCAAGAAGGACAAGGGCCTGCGTCCTATCTTGGACCTCAGGAACGTCAACCGCTTCCTCTGGAAGGATAAGTTCAAGATGTTGACGCTAGCTCAGGTCTTGTCTGCCCTCGACCCTGGAGACTGGATGGTAGCG
Organism: Triturus cristatus; assembly: GCF_964204655.1. Taxonomy (NCBI): domain Eukaryota; kingdom Metazoa; phylum Chordata; class Amphibia; order Caudata; family Salamandridae; genus Triturus; species Triturus cristatus. The sequence goes on along the minus strand of NC_140594.1, from coordinate 561,296,572 downwards.
TTGGACTTGCAGGACGCATATTTCCACATCCCCGTCCTGCTGGCCCACCGGCGTTACCTGCGGTTCACGGTACTTTCAGTTTACCAGATTCCCTTCGGCCTTACCAGCACCCCTCGGGAGTTCACAAAAGTGATGGCGGTGGTCGCAGCTCATCTGCGCAGATCAGGGGTTCCTGTCTTCCCCTATCACAACTGGTTGCTGAAGGCGCGCTCGCCCTAGGCAGTTATCTCCCACCTCCAGACTACGGCCGACCTCCTGCATTTGCTGGGGTTCTTTATCAACGTGCCGAAGTCGCACCTGATTTCCTCTCAGAAGCTCCTCTTCATAGGAGTGGTTCTGGACTCGGCGCAGTTTCGGGTTTATTCTCCCGAGCAGCGAGTCCAGGATATTCAGACTATGATTCCGATCTTTCAGCCTCTATCCGGGGGTTCTGTCAGGATGACCTTCCGGCTCCTGGGCCTGATGGCCTCCTGCATCCTGCTAGTGGATCATGCAAGATGGCATATGCGGGCTCTGCAGTGGTACCTGAAGTTCCAGTGGGCACAACATCAGGTCCGATCAACTTCAGCTCTCGGAGGGCACTGCACAACAATTGCAGTGGTGGCTCACGAATCGCGATTGGGTCAATGGCAGATCCCTCTCCCAACCAGAACACACAGTTAGGATGGATGCGTCCCTTCTGGGATGGGGCGGCCACATGGGAGAGGCGGAGATCAGAGGACTCTGGTCTCCGGCGGAGTCCGTGTTCCACATCAACCTTATGGAGCTTCGGGCGATCCGGCTTGCACTGAAGGCATTCCTTCCTTCTGTCCGGGGAAGAGTAGTGCAGGTGTTCACGGACAACACCACCGCCATGTGGTACTGTAACAAACAGGGCAGGGTGGGGTCGTGGACTATGTCAGGAGGCTCTGCGCCTCTGGACATGGTTGGAACATCAGGGTATTTCCCTGGTGGTTCAACACCTGGCAAGTTCTCTGAACGCCAGGGCGGATGAACTCAACTGCCGGTGCATGATGGATCACGAATGGCGTCTGCACTCGGACGTGGCGCAAGGTCTCTTTCAGCAGTGGGGAGAGCCTTGGTTAGATCTGTTCGCCACCGAAGAGAACGCACAATGTTATCAGTTCTGCGCGTTGGAATTTCCAAGGCGGCACTCGCTAGGTGACGCTTTTCATTGCGAGTGGAGTTGCGGTCTACTATACACGTTTCTGCCTATACCACTTCTACCAAGAGTGCTGAAGAAGATTAAATGCAACTGGGCCCAAGTCATTCTTGTGGCTCAGGACTGGACTCGAAGAGTATGGTATCCCGAGCTACTCAGCATGGCTATCGATCCCCCGATCCGACCGCCTCTTCGGGAGGATCTTCTGTCGCAGCAACAGGGGACGATCCTCCACCTGAACCTGTTCAGTCTCCACCTCCTTGCGTGGAGATTGAACGGCGGCAGTTGACGTCTTTTGACCTGCCTCCCGAAGTTTGTGATGTAATCTTGGCAGCCAGGCGTCCCTCCACTAAGACTGTATACGTCTGCAGGTGGAATAAGTTTGTGGCATGGTGCACAGCAAAGGCTGTGGACCCCCTTTCTGCCCCTCTTTCAGAGGTCCTTCTATTCCTCCTTGCTTTGGCCCAGCAAGGCTCTGCTCTTGGCACTATCAAGGGCTATCTCTCGGCCATTTCAGTCTTTTTATGGCTTTCAGATCAGCCTTCTCTTTTCAAGTCCCCTGTTGTAAATAGGTTCTTAAAGGCCTTACTCATCTTTTCCCTCCTGTTCCTTTCATAATGCCTCAGTGGGACTTGAACCTGGTTCTGACATATATATTGTGTGGCCATCACTTCTGCCAGAAGAGTGAGTGAGCTCCAGGCTCTTTTTTCTAAACCTCCTTTTCGCTCTGTCCATCCGGACAAAGTGGTTCTAGGGCCTCGTCCATCTATTCTGCCAAAGGTTGTCACCGCCTTTCATATCAGGCAGACCATCACTTTGCCCACCTTCTTTCCGCCTCCCTCAAAAGAGGAAGAGAGGCTCCACCGTCTGGACCCAAAATGTGCGCTCTTATTCTACCTGCACCGCACACAACAGTTCCGGATGGATGAACAGCTCTTGGTTACGTGGGCGCCAAGAAAGGTCGGGCTGTGCACAAGCGGACCATCTCTTGGTGGGCCATTCTTTGCATAAAGGCTTGTTATTCTTTGGCTAAAAAGGAGCCTCTTGTGGGGCTGTGCGCCCATTCTACCAGGGCGACGGCAGCTACTACTGCTTTGGGACGGGAAGTTCCCTTGCATGACATCTGTCAGGTAGGTACGTGGGCCTCGCTGCACACGTTTACCAAGCATTACTGCCTGGACAGCCAAGTCCGAAGAGACTGCTTCTTTGGCCGTTCTGTTCTCCAGGACTTTCTGGTGTTATCTAGGTTCGCAGACCCACCTCTGGGGTTGGTATTGCTGGGGTATCTATTCTAAGGTAAGGAATCTATCACTAAGTATTTCTATCAGGTGCACAAGTTACTTACGTTCGGTAACAATATATCTGTAAGAAACCTCAGTGTCCTTACCGCCCCACCCATCCTTCCCGTTCTGTGAACTGATTTCTAGGGTTAAGGTCATCCCTTTCAGGGCCCTAGTTTCAAGGCACTAGTGGTCAGTATCTTGCATGGCTCTGCGTTCCTGGCACGGAAAGTCGTGTACAGAACTGACGTCAGCGCGCGAGGGCGGCGTCTTAAGTAGCTGCCGCGACATCATCTCGGTGACCAACGATGGACGCGGAGCCGCACAATGCCACCTTCCGATGCGCAGGGGTACTGCTGACGAAAAACTTTCTGGATCCAGTCTGACGCCTGGGGATAATTCTAAGGTAAGGAATCTATCACTACTAATGTTTCTTACAGATAAATCGTTACCAAAGGTAAGTAACTTGTGCATTAAGCCTATGATACTGATGTTTCAGCCTCCATCCTGAGTTTCGGTGAGACGGACTCTGAGGCTGCTGGTCATCATGGCCTCCTGAGTCTTGCTGTTGACATATACCAGATGGCATATGCTGGCTCTGCAGTGGGACCTGAACTTCCAGTGGGTGCATCATCAGGGGAATCTCTACGACATGGTCCAGATCCCAGAGCAAACTGCAATGGATCAGCAGTGGTGGCTACCAAACTGCGATTTGGGCAGAGGCAGACCCCTCTCCCTTCCTTAACTAGATCACACAGTAGTGACCGCTGCGTCACTCCTGGGATGGCCATCTGGGAGAGATGGAGATTGGAGGACTCTGGTCTCTGGTGGAATCCAGACTCCACATCAACCTGCTGGAGCTTCTTGCGATCCAATTGGCATTGAAAGCCTTTCTACCCTTCATCAAGGAAAGGCAGGTATAAATGTACATGGACATCACCACTGCCATGCGGTATTGCAACAGGGCGGAATGAGGTTGTGGACCCTTTGTCCAGAGGCCCTGTGACTTTGGACATATCTGGCACAGCAGGGCATATCCCTGGTGGTTCAACACCTGGCGGGCTCTTTGAACGTCAGCGCAGACAAACTCAGCCAACGATGGCTAGCGGATCACGAATGGCGTCTCCACCCGGAGATGGCTCATGGTCACTTTCAGAAGCGGGAAGAGCCTTGGTTAGATCTGTTCGCCTCTGCTGATAACGTGCATGTCAACAGTTTTGCTCACTGGCGTTTCCAAGGCGGCTCTTACTCTGAGATGCTCTTTGTCTCGAGTGGAGATCTGGCATTTCGCCCCTACCACTTCTGCCCAGAGATCTCTTGACTGGAGATGAATGTTTTGATTTGCTCTGCATTCCGTCCATCAATTGTGTGTTTTTGCATCTTGCAGATGGCAGGCACTCTCCAATCAGGATTAGGGATTGTGCCCACTCCCCCACGCGGGGTGACCACACTAAGGGTGTAGTCACTCTAAGGTCAGTAGCCATTGGCTACTGACCTAGAGACCCATAAAACGCCCCCTAAATACATTGTCTGATAGACTACTAGCCGCAGATTCCTTCACTTAGAATTATCCCCAGGCGTGAAACTGGATCCGGAAAACTTTCTTGCCCAGCATCCCTGCGCGCTGGGGGGGCTGCATCACGTGACTCTGCCCAGGCGTCGTTCGCGTACGTGACGTCAGCGAGGTCATAAAGTCCCACCCCGGTGCGCCTACGTCAGTTTTTTCCTTTTCTGTGTGCAAAGCGGATCCGGTTTGTGCTCTGGGCCTGGTTAGGCCTTTCCCTTACGCTATTGCTGCATGTGTGGGAACAGTGTACGAATGGCTTCAGGCTTTAAAACTTGCTCGTCGTGTGGCCGCCTCATGTCGGCGACTGATCCTCACCCCATCTGTATCTGGTGTTTAGGGGAGCGCCACGACTCTACTGATTGTGAGGCGTGCCAGCAGATGAAGCCGAAGTCCCGGCGGGAGTGCCGGATGAAACTTCTTTCAGCTTGTGTGTCCAGGTCGGCATCGACACCTCGCCCAGCCCCTGCAGAGGGTTCTCGGACCCACGGCTTCCCTCGCCGACTTCCATCTTCTCCCAGGTCGCAAGAGCGCCGCTCACCTGTTGGTAAGTGTCGCAGTTTGTCCCTGAGAGTCGGGTTCCGGCCGGTCTGGGGCGTGAGTGGTGCTGCCCCGCGTGTTGTCCCCTTATCCGCTGTTTCCCGGCGTGGGGGCGACCAGAGCCCAGATGGAGACATATGCGGCGGCTTTGCAGGCCTCGCTGGCTTCTCCTCCTCCTCCTCCCCCTCCTGGGACGTCAGCGGATCCCTTGCAGTGTGCAGGGCCCTCCCGGCGGCTCCGGCCCGACTGGTTCGGACCCAGGCTCAGAGGATGTGGTGTCGTTGGGGTGCGTCCCTTTGGGGTCCCTCCTTCGGACCACGGCGCCTCTGCTTAGCCGCAAACTCCAGCGGGAGTCCTTGTGGTGTCTTGGGAGGTCTCCGGGGCTCGGGTCGCACCCCGAGCCCCTCTCGGTCCTCGGGCCAGGCGGCGGCCTTGGCCGAGGTGATGCCTCTACGGCACTGGCGGTGCCACAGGGGTCGGCGGAGGGCCCATCTCGCCCTGTCACGAGTCGCGGCTGGCGGGGGATTCCTCGTCCCTCCCCGGGCCCTTCTAGTCCCTCCACGCAGGCGGCTGTCTCGCTACCCCGCCCAGCTCTGGTCTCTCGCGCCGTGTGCTGTGTTGGAGGTCGCCCCGGCGCCGGTCGACGATGGTGTCCTGTCTCAGGTTGCGGACTCTACAGCGCTGGGCCGACGCCGGGTCGTTGACTCTTCTTCGGACACCTCCTCTTCTCCAGAGGTTCGACAGTTGCTGGTGTCATCCTCTTCGGAGACGGGCCACTGTGTCGTGGCTTTTTCCCCTGATGTCGTCTAAAGCCGGCTTCTCGCCGTCTCCACGACCGCGGTCTTTGCCGGAGGAGTCGCAGGTCCCCCACTCCTCGGTCCCTCTTCCTTCCTTCCTTCCTTCCTTCCTTCCGGCCTTGGCCCTTCCTTCCTCTGGTTGGCTTGGGGGATGGCCGCCTTAGCTTGCAGCCGTCGCCTAACGAGGAGTTGCTTTCCCCTCCGCCGGGCCCTACGGAGGCGGGTGCGGCTTTCGCCCGCGCTGTTTAAACGGCTGTGGGAATTTTGCGCATGGGTGATCCAGCTACCCATTTCCCCGCAGATCATCTTCTGGAGGTTCTCCATCAGGGCTCTGGTGGTAGGGAACTGTTGCTTCCCTTCGAGGGTTCACTCCACTCTTCTCTCTTGGGGTCTTGGAGCCGCCCCGCCACGGGGGGCCCGGTGTCTCAGCACCTTCTGCACCGCCACCATCCAGCACCGCGTGATCCGGTGCGCCTTTCTCTTCACCCTTCGACCAGAGGCCCCCTTTTGCAGTCTGCTTTTCCTGCTTTGCCGCTGCTGTTGTCTCCCCCTGTCATGGGTGACCCGCTGGCTGGACTCCTGGGGCGCAATATGTTTGCCTCCACCAGTGCGGGTCTGCGTGCCCTTAACACACTGTGTGTTTTGGCTAGGGCCACTTCTTGCTTGTGGGACTCGGCGCAGTCCCTTATGTCTGCCGCTTCTCAGGAGGGTGCCTGTGTGGATTTGAGACACCATGTCTTGGATGGTCGGGAGCTGGCGGCGTTTATCCTTCGCTCCGCTCTGGACATCTCGGAGGTGCTGGGCCGTGCCATGGCTTCTTTGGTTGCCCTTCGTCGCCATGCCTGGCTTCGGGACAGTGTGTTCCCGGAGAATGTTCGAGAGCGGCTGGTGGACCTTCCCTTCGATGGTGCTCTTTTGTTCCATGCCCCAGCGGACTCAGCCATCCAGAGGTTCTTGGCGGGGTTTCGTCGTCCTCCTCCTCCTCCCCCTCCTTCTCCTCCTCAGTGACCTGCATGTTGATCTGGGTCTTGGAGCTGTTCTTCCGTTGGGGCGGGTCGCCGCGGTTGTCTGTTCTGTGTGCTTCATGGCCACTCGAGTCCTCCTTGCTGAGGTTGTGGTTCTGTTGGCTGCTGGCCAGCCCTTTTTGACTGTGTGTTTTTTCCTTGGGTTTTTTACACCATGCTGGGCCTGAGATTGGGCCTTCTGCGTTTTTCCCCCTGGCTGCTTGATAGGCCTCCTGCGTTTTTTTTTGCCACAGGTCTTTTTTGTTGTCCTCTGCTGAGGAAGTTTCTTCCTAAGAGGTTCCCATGTCTTGGGATATGACATGCCCTATGTGGGGCAGGCTTGGCTGTTGTATAGCTCTGGTATGTGCTGGGGAGTTGTGTTCGGCTGCGGGCTTCTGCTCTTCGTGGCGTTATGGTATGTTGCGGATGCAACCTTCTTCTTCGCCTTTTTGCTTTGAGCGTTTCGTTCTGATGGTGTCCCTGGCGTCTGGCGGAGCTTGCCAGTGCCACCCTCTTGTTCTTTCTGCACCGTTGTGCCTTCTTTGGGCTTTAGTGGCACTGTCATCATGCCTTCTCCGCTGCTTCCAGTGGGCCTTGCACTCGGTTCTACCTCTTCTCCCTGTGGGGGGGATGGTCCCTGACTTCTGGACCCTCTTGCGGGCGCAGTTTGTCCCTGCGGGGCGTTGGACGATTCTTCCTGGGTGACCTTGAGTTCCCTTTTTCGGCTTCTGCCTGCTTCTTGCTGCCGGCGCCGTCCTGTCTGGGATTGCCTTTGCTCTGCCTCTTCTCCTTGGAGTCTCTAGGTTGCTCTTCTCCTTTGGTGCTCCTTTTCTTGCCTTTGCCTTGGGCGGACGTTTTGTTGCCTCATGTGGGAATGGGGTGATTTGCCTCTTTGCGCCTTGACTTGTTTCCTCTGCTGAGTGTGGACAGGCTGTCTTCTTCTCTTCTTCTCCCTTTGCCTGGGGGACGGGGCTCCTAGTCCTGTTTTTGGACTCTGCCCCCGTGCGGCCCTCTGTTGTGCCCCGGTGGGTGAGGTCCTCTCGCAGACCCTCCTTCCCCTTGGGTATGGGTAGGGTATCTATTCTACATGAAGGAATATGCAGCTAGTAGTCCCTATCAGATGTACAAGTTACTTACCTTCGGCAACGATATATCTGGTAGAGATTATTCTAGCCGCAGTCTCCTTCACTGCCAGCCCTTCCTCCCCGTTCTGCGAGGGCTTGTGATTTGGTCTTTTGCACTCGCTTCCCTGTGGGTGGCTGTGTCTTCTATGAGTACATTATTTCCCTCTTTCTGTCAGGCTGTCCCTTTTTCCTCCCCGTTGTCACGTGGGAGGATAGGTTTGTTGGTACTTCTTGCTTTTGCGATCCTTGAGGTTGGGGTCTTTTGGCTGTGCCTCTGCTCTTGTTGCTGATGGGGGTTGTCACACTCTGTGATGGGGAAGTCTTGGAGTTTTGTCATTCCCTGTGTGTCCCCGACTGGTTCCCCTTCCTTGTCTTTGGTTGGGGTTGTGGGCCTATTGCATGTTATCGTGACATTTTTACATATGTCCGTTTTTTCCGGGTGGGGCTGTCTCTGTACTGGCAGGGTTGCTGCTCTGTTCTTTTTAATCTTTCCCTGCCTTTGGGTATTGTAGTTCTGGGCACTGCTCTTTATAGTGTTGTTCCTCACCATTCCTTTTTCGGCTCTTTCGCACAATGTTCCTGTACTGTCTGTTTTGCCTGCTGGCTCTGCGTTGTGGTGCGGAAAAGTTATCCGAAGAAAACTGGCGTAGGCGCGCCGGGGTGGGACTTATGTGATCTCGCTGACATCACGTACGCGGACGACACCTGGGCGGAGTCGCGTGATGCCATCCCCCCGGCGCGCAGGGATGCTGGGCAAGAAAGTTTTCCGGATCCAGTCTCACGCCTGGGGTTAATTCTACGTGAAGGAATCTGGGGCTAGAATCGTCTCTACCAGATACATCGTTACCGAAGGTAAGTAACTCGTACATTTAGGGGGCAGCCCTGAACCAAGAAGAGAGATTCCCGCAACCTACGAAGAAGGACGAAAGAAGACGCCCAGCAGAGGATACTGCAGAGAAGAACCGTCTTGGCCCCAGCCCTACCAGCCACGCTGTCTGCAGTTTCCAGATATCCTGTGCCAAAAGTCACCTTGTCCTGCAGCCAGCGACCTCCAGAACCCCTGGGAGGACTGACTGCCTTCACAAAGACTTTTCTCCTGTGAACAGCAGCTCTGTTTAAAAGAAACTCCCAAGACAGACTATGAGCCTGCTGAGGACAAAGAAACCCGACGCCTTGAACCACCACTGCACCCAACGCTTACGGCCTGAATCCGGGTGGCCCACTGGTCCCAGCGAGGACTCGCAGCGCTCCAGAGTCCGTTTCCAACGTGTGTTGACCCCTCCAGGACTTGCCAGCCCCAGATGCGAGTGGCATGGTAAGGTGAAATCCAACCTCAAAATACGCCCCTGCAACCAGCTTCCCTGCGCCCTGGAGAAGAGAACTTGAGGTGCACCTACGTCCCCGAGCCCTCCTACTTACCCACCCAGCTTCTTGGACCGATCCTGCAGCCAAAATAAAAACTGGCAACTCCCATTGAAAACAGGGCACCCAACGCCAAATCAGCACACTGCACCTGGCTGCCGCTGTGGGTGCACTTTGTGTGCTAAATTGGATCCCCCTTTGCCCTGAGCCTAACATCAGGAGCATTGCTCTCACAACCCTGTGGCCTGCATTTGAACAGCCACCAACCGGAGGCCTCCTATCCCCCATTGGTTTAACCTTGGGTCTCCGCACTCTGCACCTGGCCACCGTAGTTCCACTGAGGATGCTTTGAGAGTGCATCCTTTTTTTTTTTTCTTGAATCTTCTTATTAACCATTAATGTGTATGACATATGCTACATACATAGGAATTACAAGACAACAAATATCTGACTGTTGTGTGTTACAGAGTACTTTTCAATGAGACATAGCAAGTTAGTGTTTACGGTGAAGTTGGTTCATCAAGGGGGGAGAACAGACGGTACACAAATATGTCCTCGATAGGCGTGCCATTTGTCCCATATAGCAATGCTTTTTTGGGGGCAGTCACGTGCAATGTATACTGTTTTTTCTCTAATCATACAGCAGTCCATATCCGTCTTCCAGGCCTCAAGTTTTGGCAACACTTCCCCTCTAGCAGATTTGACCTTGGAGCATGCCGGACCTGCAGGTATCTAAAATAGTCCGGTGTCGGCCAGCTTGTGTTCGAGCTGGAGCGATGCAAATGACACCACCTCGCCTTTTTTCCATAGGTCCCTAATCTTTGATATCCCAATGAGATCCCATTCGTCGAACCCATTTGAGGTCCCCAGGGTGCCCAATTGTTCCGAGTCCCATAGAGGAGTGGCTAGCATGAGTTTCCAGTCCCACCCCAGGCTTCGGTTCGCTGCGTGCCAGACCTGAACTGAGTGTTTAGTTGGTCCTGTTAAAAGATACCTTTGGGGCCTGTAGTAGAGCGCCCTATTGTGATTTCTGCCAGGGTGTAGCCATATATCCATTCTATACCCAGGGTCGTCCCCAAGGCAATACGTACAATGATTTATGGCGGCCAGGTGGGCGGCCAATTGGTACTTTTGAATGTCTGGAAGCCCAATCCTTCCGTCATACCAACTGAGTATGAGTTTGTTTAAAGCTATTCGGGGTCTACCATCCCACAGCAGTTCTCTCTGGAGGCCCTCTGTCTCCTTGAAATATCTTGCAGGAACCAGATCTTTTGAGTTCTGCAAAGCATAGAGGAAGCGTGGCAAGGACATAATTTTAAAAAGCGCTGTTTTTCCCAGCAGTGATAGTGGCAGTTCCTTCCAACCCGCGACATCTCGCTTTAGTCTCTGCAATGAAGGAAGTAGGTTGCGCTCATAACAGAGTTTAGAGTCAGAGGTAATGAAGTCTCCCAGATATTTGAAGCCCACTTTTGTTATTTGAATAGGACAACCCCTGGGTGGGGAGGGAGGATCCCCCTGGAGAACATACAGCAGGGACTTGCTCCAATTGATATTGTACCCCGAGTTTTTCCCAAAGTTTGTGAAGATGTTGAGTACTATATGGAGCGATGTTTTCGGGGAGGCAAGATATAGAAACATATCATCAGCATACAATGAGATGCGGTCTTCCCACCCCTCCGTCCACCGGAGTCCCCTGATCATTGGATCCCTACATAACCGTTCTGCTAATGGCTCCAGGGAGAGAGCGGACAGCCCTGGCAGGTCCCTCGGCCCAGAGCAAATACCTCCTATTATTGACCACGACTTGCGCCAGAGTGGCCAAGTAGAGCAGCATCACCCACCTGACTAAGCCGGGTCCGAAGCCCAACTTGGCCAGGACTGCGAAGAGGTATGGCCATTCAATGGTGTCAAATGCCATTGTGGCATCCAGCGAAACTACTACTGCGTCTTCCTGAATCGTGTCTAGTCTTCCCAGCACGCCATGTAGCCTTCGCAAGTTTAGTGCAGTGTTTTGATGTGGCATGAATCCCGACTGATCGGGATGTACCAATTTACATATAACCTGGGCCAGGCGGTTCGCCAGTAGTTTTGCCAGTATTTTGGGTTCCGCATTCAGTTGGGAGATGGGCCTGTATGATGAGCTTTCGTCCCTCGGTTTTCCTTCCTTATGTATAGTGACCAAGGTCGCTATCCTCTGGTCCTTAGGGAGTTGACCCAGCTCCCTGCTCTCCTCGAACATGGCCTTTAGACTTGTGGCTACTTTGTCTGTCTTTAGTTTGTATAGCTCAATTGGTATTCCGTTGGGACCCAGGGCTTTACCAGGTTGGAGGTTTCTTATCGCCTGCACTATTTCGTCATTAGTAAGGGCACTGTCCAGTGTTCGCCTTTCCTCATCAGACAATGTGGGTAGATTGATATCAGTGAGAAGAGCTTTTGAGTCTTCCTCTGGTATTTCTGACCTTCTTTGGTATACCACTTTGCAGCGGTCTGCGAACTCGTTGACTATGGCCTGGGGATCTGTTCGTTTCCCACCGAGCCACTTATCAGTTCTGGTACTAGTCTACTCGCCCTCTCCTTCCTGTCTAGCCAAGCAATGAATTTCCCTGCCTTATCTCCCTGGTCATATTGTCTGCCATCTTTGACCCTCCCTAGAGTTTTGGCCATATCCGTAGCGATGTCTTTATACTCGTCCCTTTTTAGTTTCAGGTTATGGCGTTTCTCCTGCAGGTCCACTTCTCCCATATCCTCCTCCAGACGGAGGAGTTGATTTTCTAGGTGAGCCAGGTCTTTGAGCTTCTCTTTTCGTGCTCCGGCAATTGACGACAGCGCATGCCCCTCATTACTGTTTTAAATGCTTCCCAGAGAGTTAGGGATGACCCAACCGACCCTTCATTTTCCTGGAAATAGTGGTCTAGGGCCTGCAGGAGTGCTTGCTTCTCTTTGGGGTGAGAGTGCATCCTTGACCCTGGGGAACCCTGGTTCCAACCCCAGAAAACCAACTCCCAAAAACCAAGTACTTACCCATAAACAGATGACACTGTTTGCTCCCATAGGATTGCATTGACTGCTTTTCTGTGAATGAGTGTGGAGTTGGTTTGTATGAACACCTTAAACTACATATGTATAATAACCGAATGACTTACCTTTTGTCTAGGAAATATCCCAGTGTGATACCTAGGTATATCACACTGAGTATCCAAAGTAACTTAAAGTAATCTGAAAAGTAATGCACAAAGTAATCTCAAAAGTAACTGTAAAGTAATTTTGACTGTTGACATACCTTTAAACAAACCAATTGCACCCAACTGCATTTCAATTGTATTTCAGCTGCAAAATACCTGCAAAGTATTATTTCACTTACCTGTACCAGGCCTGGCTTGGTTCTAGAAAAACAGACAACTAAATATTTTTATATAATCAAATTGGTCTGAGTTCAGTCTTTGAGTGTGACATCATTGTAAGGAAGTTGGTTTCTGTTGCAGTACCCCCATCACACACTTTTTGCCTGATAACTGATGCACTTTTCCTTGGTGTGCCCTGGGCTCCTGCCAGTCAGGTGCCCAGGGCCTGTGTTCCTTCCCTAAAAACTGCCTAACAGCCAAAACCCAATTGGCATCTCTGGTCACAGATCAGCCCCTGGTAAATGGTACCGTAGGTACCCAGGGCCTTGTGACCAGAGAAGGCCCCTAAGGGCAGCAGCACTTATTGTGCCACCCTTAGATGCCCTGTACCCTGACACACACACACTGCCTTTGCAGGCTGAGTGTCTTGGTGCAGAACAAAACAGAGTTGACATGGCACACATCCCTGTGTGCCATGCCCACAACACACACTGCCCTGGCATACATCAGCCATCCTTTTAGCTCGGTGCCCTATGCCAGTGGTGTGGGTCCAGGTGCATGAGCCCTGTGCCCCTACAGTACCCAGGTCCATTGCTGGGCACTGTAAGTGCAGTAAATGGTGCTGGGAGATCGTCAACACGAACTCCACAGCACCATGATGGCAACACTGAAGACCGAGAAGTTTGGTATCCAACTTCTCAGCACAGTAAACCCACACTGGTGCCAGTGTGGGATTTACCGTCAGATGCATGACAGAGGGCAACTTAGAGTTGACCACTGAACCTAACCTACAATCCACGTCTTGTCTGAGGGGCTGTCTATGCTGCCACACAGCAGACATGTTGCTGGACCCCTGGGTAGAGAGCCATCCGCTCTCCTGGGCCTGCAACAATGCACATCCTGGGCGAGGTGCTAGGTCTGCTCCCCCAGGATGGGCAGGGGAAGCTTCAAAGGCATGCCGCCTTTGTGAGCTTCTCCAGGCCACTTGCTGTACTCAGCAACTGGCCCCCACCAGTTCTGACCCCCTCTCTGGCAGGAAGATCGGCGGGAAAAGCTAAGTGAGGAAAGTGGGTGTGCCAGCCTCTGCCAACCCCACCCCTCAGGTGGGGGAGGTGAAGTGAAGCACATCCCGTGCTCTCGCCATCTTGAAGATGGGCATCCCTGCCCAATCAGGATTAGGCTACTGCCCCCCTCCCACAGGAGAGTGGCAGGATAGGGGGTGTACCCACCCCAGGGAAGGGACCCATTGGTCCCTGCCCTTTACCTACCTGTAACGCCCATAAATTTAGTATTTAGGGGCACCCTGAACCTTCCTTCCTCAGATCCAGATTCCAAAACAAGAAAGAAGAACAAGGACCAAGAAGACCTGCCGTGCAGCTGCTAACAAGAGGAAGACACCAACTGATTTGGCCCCAGCCCTACCGGCCTGTCGACCCTCCAACCTGCTCCTGGTACCCCTCTTGTGGCCAGCAACCTCAAAAACCCCGGAGGACCTGACTGCCTTGTGACTCTAACTACCTGGGACTCCCATGAGCAGTGGTACTGCTCAAAGCAAGTAACTGACCCCTGGCATGAGCCGGGAGCCGCGAACCCTGCACACTCTGCACCCACCAAGCCTGGCCTGTGCTGGAGTGAACAAAGACCACGAGGATGTCCCCCCGGCGACTGTGACCCCGAATCCAGCACCTAAGGACCCACCTCGATGCTCCTGGCGACGCCTGCAGCCTCAGAACCAGGGACCCCTCCAACCGCGACCAGCAGAGGGTAAGATATCCCGACACCAAAAGGCACCCCTGCACCTGGCTCCCTGCTGCTCCCTGTGCCCAACTCCTGGGTGCCTACCCATCCTCCAACTACCCAACTTACCTCTCGAAGTGGTGGTTTCACCTGAAGAATCTTCGTCCCCGAGCTTGCAGCCTTTATTCGTTCTTGAGCTTCTCCATTGAAATCCATTGAGCGTCCGACGGCTCAAAAGCACCCAGCCGCCCGAGTGCCCCTGGCAGTGCAACCTCTACTCTAATCTACTTCCCCATTTGCCCTGAGCAAGTGACCAGGAGCCCAGCTCCCACAGCTGCGTGGCCTGCTAGCCAGCAGCCACCAACCAATGCCCCCCTGCCTCCCATAGGGTAACATTGGGTCTAACTCACTCTGCACTCGGCTGCCCCTGTGCTGCTGAAGGTGTAACAACTGTACCTATCTGACCCTAGGAGACCCCTGAGTCTATGCCCTGAACCTTAACTCTGCCAGTCGATTACTTACCCAAAAGCCGATAACTCACTTTTCTTCCATTGGGTAACATTGACTGGTTTCACTTGGCAATTCTTTTAAGTGTCTAGTTTTGAAACGTTAAAATATTCATCTAAAATCAGCCGAATTACGAAAACTAATTTACTCACCTGTTATCAGGAGAGATCCTAGTGCTGGATCTTGGTGCCCAGCACTAACCCTGAAAAGTAATTACAACCGTACTTACCTATAACTTAATTTTCCTCCATAGGATAACATTGCCTGTTTTTTGCCAGAAATTCTTCTATTTTGCAAACTTTCAAATATTCGTTGAAAATCACCTGTATAACAAAAATGCATTCTTTCAACTGTTTACAGGGGATGCCCCAATCCTGGGTCCAGGATCCAACACTGAGTTAGAAAAAATAGCAATAACCCCACTTACCTGCTAAGTGAATTTCCTCCGATAGGATCACATTGGTGATATTATGTGAAAAAGTTTCCAAGTGTCAACTTTTAAAATACAATAATATTCCTTAAAAATCACAACTGTAACCAAAACGTTTTTACTCAACTGTTTACAGGAGATGTCCCGGGACTGAATCTAGGATCCAGTCCTGTGGTAAGAAAAGTAATCCGAAAAGTAATCAATTGCATTTAACTAGAAATTCCCATTGAGCTCAATGTTATATTGTGTTTGAAATTGTGTTGCCTATTGCAACAACTGTAACTATTGCATTCAAAAGTCTATTGCCTATTGAAAGTATTTATCTAAAGCATCTCATTCTGAGAAAGTATATTTTGAAACCTATTGTTGGTTCTAAAATAAAACAACCATATATTTTTATATACAAACCATTGGCCTAGAGTTCAGTTATTGAGTGTCTGAGACCATTTGCTGACTGAGTGTGTACAACAAATGCTTTACACTGTCCTCTGATACTGCCTTACTGCTCGACCAAGCTACCACTGTGGAGGGTAAGGTTATGTCTAACTTTAGCCTCTGCCAAACCTCTGGGTACTGTGGACTCTGTGCACACTGTACCTATTTGGGAGCAGTATATACAAAGCCACTTTCTTACAATCATGTCTTGCCTGAGTGTGTACAATAAATGCCTAACACTACCCTCTGATAAAGCCTTACTTCTTGCCCACACTACCACAAATAGAGAGTAGGGTACTATGTACTTTTACCTCTGCCTACCTTTGGGGTTCCACTGGACTCTGTGCACACTATACCTTACTTTGATATAGTATATACAGAGCCAGCTTCCTACAGTATTTGACATTATAAGGGTCTTATAGATAAACTAAATATGCCAGTCAAGTGTATACCAATGTTACTATTTTAGGGGAGAAGCACATGCACTTTAGCACTGGTCAGCAGGGGTAATGTGCTCAGAGTCCTAAAGCCAACAAAAAGATACAGCAAAAAGTGGAGTTAAACAGGCAAAAAGTTTAGGGGAAGACCACCCTAAGGATGACTGGTCTAACACGTGTACCCCCAGCTGAAGGTGGGGAGTTCTACCCAACCTTTGGGGAGTTCGCATCACTAAGGTGGAAAAACATGTATTGACCGTTAGCATTGGCATGATCTAACCCTTGTCTGTGTTCCACCCTGAAGTCCATACCCTGTAGGGAAATGGACAAACTCAGAAATTTTGGATTCCCACCCCTCATTTGCATGAGCCATCTGAGGGGCCTGTGATCAGTCTGAATCAGGAAGTGAGTCCCAAACAGGTATGGCCTCAACTTCTTCAGTGCCCACACCACAGCAAAAGTTTTTCTCGCTATAGCACACCATCTCTGTTCCTTGGGAAATAATCTCCTGGAGATTAAGACTGCAGGTTGATCCAGGCCCTCTTCATTTAGCTGTGATCACACTGTCCCTTAGCCTTGTTCTGAGGCACCTGATTGAACAATATACTCCTTGGAGAAGGCAGGAGCCCTGAGCACGGGGGCTGCTTCAGGGAGTCAAATACATTTTGTCATGCCTCTGTCCAAATCACATTACTGGGGCTGCTTCTTAGATTTCAGCTCTTGTGTGTACCCAGTGAGACCCATGAATGCTTTGTGGATTTTGGGGGGCTCCCATCCCAAGATAGTCTTTTACAACTGCCCACCATGTGCCCCAAGTACACCACAGACCCCTGCCCTATCTGGCACTTATTGGCCTTGATAGTCAGGCCTGGCTGTTGCAGAACTTGAAGCACTTCCTGGAAGTGAATAGGGTGGTCCTTCCAACTGCTTCTGAAGATGGTTATGTCATCCAGATAGGCAGATGAAAAGTCCTTCATGCCAACAAGGATCTGGTTTACCAAACTCTGGAAGGTGACCGAGGCATGTTTGAGTCAAAAGGGCATCACTCAAAATAGGTAGCGGCTCTCTGGAGTGGAGAAGGCTGAGCTCTCCTTGGCACCTTCTGTTGTTGTGATCTGCCAGTAACCTGATGTAAGATCAAAGGTACTTAAGTACTGGGCAGCCCCAACCTAACCTGTCCATAAGCTCATCAGATCAGGTGATGGGATTAGCATCTGTCTTTGTCACAGAGTTTAGCCCTCTATAATCCACACAGAACCTCAGTTCAGGTGTGGTGCCTGGTGGGAAAGCTTTTGGTACCAGAACCACAGAACTGAATCCGGGGCTGCTAGAGGGTTTTGTCACCCCCCAACTCCAACATTTTAGAGACTTCACTCTTAATGCTGGCCCCACCTTATCTGACAACCTGTAAGATTCTTTTTTTACTAGGGAGGTTTTCCTCTATGTCCACATCATGGGCACACAGGTCGTAGTCCCAGGAATAAAGGTGAACAGAGATGAGTACTGTTCCAACACTTGGTGGCAGTTTTGTCTCCTGTTCGGAGTTAGACTGGGGAAAAGGATTACTTCCTCCACAGACCCATTCTTCTCCTTGGAGTCTAAAATGTCTGGGATAGGTTTACTCTCCTCTCCTCCACCTGTCACCATCAACATGGTGAACTCAGACCTCTCAAAGTGGGGTTTGAGGCGATAGATGTGAAGTACTCTTTGGGGTTACCTGGGGGGGTCTTAAGGTCGACCAGGTAAGTGGCCTTACCCTTTTTATCAGTAATCTCATAAGGCCCAGTCCAACGTTCCTGGAGGGTCTACATGTTCCATAACACTCACATTCTGTCCAGGCTGCAATTCCACAGTGGTAGAATATTGGTCATACCACTCTTTTTATTAAAGCCTGACTGGGTTCCAAGTTGTCAGAAGCTTGCTTCCACAACTTAGCCATTTGGCTTCTGAAGGCCAGCATGTAGCTCACTACATCCTGGGGAATCTTCCTGGGAGCTTGATCACCAAACTCAGGGGTCCTCTAACAAGGTGCCCGTACAGAAGCTCAAAGGGCCTGGAGCTCACTCCTTTTGATCGCACCTCCTTGTAGGCAAACAGGCTTGATAAGAGGCTGTCCCATTTTTTTCCTCGGGGTCTCAGGTAGGCCTCTAATCATGCTAATCAGGGTCTTGTTGAATCTCAACAAGCCCATTTGGTTGTGGATGGTAAGGGGTGGAGAACTTGTAGATTACCCCACACTCCCTCCACACTGACTGCATGTATGCAGACATGAAGTTTGTGCCTCTGTTAGACACAACTTTCTTGAGGAAACCCACTCTGTAAAAATCCCCATCAGGGCCTTTGCCACTGCAAGGGCAGTCATGTATCTCACAGGAATTGACTCTGAGTACCCAGTAGCATGATCCACCAGAGCAAACCTGTTGCCAGATGCAGTCCTGGGATCCATAGGCCTAACAATGTCTATGCCCACCTTCTTAAAGGGTGTGCCAAGCACAGGCAAGGGATAAGAGGGGGCTTTCAGCCGCTGCTCTGTCTTCCCACTGGCCTGACAGGTTACACTAGTCCTGCTAAATGCATCTGAGGAAGTCTTTATCCTGGGCCAATAAAAGTGTGGGAGAAGCCTTGCAAAGGTCTTGTCTTGGCCCAGATATTCTGCCAGGGGAATCTCGTCAGCCAGCTCCAGTAGGAAGGCCCTGTAGCATTGGGGGACCACCAGGGCCCTTGTCCCATGCACTGGAGACATAGGCTCACTGTAAAGGAGGTTGTCCTCCCAGTAAATGGGATAACTCCCAGGAGACATCACCAGCTTCTTGTACTTAAGCCTGTTTCCTCATACCTTCAAGGGTTGGACTCTCCCTCTGTGCCCTATAGAACTCCTCCTTGGTGGGTCCTCCTTCTACATGCTATCCAACGAGTGTAGGCAGGTCACCAAGGGAAGCAGTGCCCCTCTCAGTGCCTTTTTGGACACACTCATGCTGACCCAGATGTCCGCCACCTCAGCACGTTTCCTGGGGTCAGTTAACTTGCTATCAGCTAGATTCTGGTGCAGTTCTGAAAACAAGTTGCACAGCCCTGAATAATCATCAACCTTGCTGCACCTCACCCAACCCTTCAGTGCCTTGGTGGCATAGTTCAAGAAATCTACCCTTGTTTGTGATGAGATCTTGTGTCTGCCCCCGATTCTGAGCTTATACCGCTCAGGGGTCAGTCCAAACTTACTGACTAGGATGACCTTCATTGCAGTGTAGTATGTCTGGTCCTCTACTTCTATTGCAAGGATTGTGTCCCGACTCCCCATGTGCATATACCTCCAAAGACCACCACCCCAGAACTCCTCTGGGACCTTGTACACTCTCAGAGCCTCTTCATAGGCTGCAAATCATTTGTCTGTCATCCCCTACCACATAACTGGGCACCAAATCCTTGGTAATCCAGACTCTGTACTCTCCAGTGGACACTGCAGGTATGCTACGACCATTCCTGTTGCTGGACCTCTCTCTCAAAGCTCTGATGTCCAGCTCTTTCATTTTTTTTTTAAAATCTATTTTATTGAAATTTTAAAGGTTACAGATACTTGTAAGGCATTATAAGCAATTTACACTCCATGCATGGTGTCACCGAATCGCTATAGGTACCTATTCTCATCGCACATATGTTTAGCCTCGTACCCATCCCTGGCACAACCGTCGTACCAGATTGGATACAAGAATAGCCTTCATTTCTTGCCCTGCATGAGATGCATCCCTACTCAACGACTGCATAGTGTCAAGAGTCCCATGTATAAGTCCTTCTGTTATTTCCTCATGAACTGGCTAACAGACATAGCAGTGTAAAAACAGTTAACATCCAACAATCCCAACTCAGACCGGCGCTAGTGACGATGTCCCCATTCCACCCCCCCCCCTCTAGTCCTCCCCAGTAGCCTTGCCCAGCATTACAAATAGGCTATTATCCCCCTACAATGGCACTTATCATTTTCTCCCCTGATGATGCTGCGAAATGACACATATATGTAGCATGAAACATGGAACAACGCGGTCACACCCGACTATAGACTCTGGCTTCTACCCTGGACCTACATCTCTCCCCTCAGGTTGTCCCCTCATATGTTCCTCTTCACCCCTCTGGAGTGCCTGGAGTAGCCATTCCCATTGAGCCGCTATTGGCTCCTTCCTTAATCCCAACGTCTCCTCCCTTCTGATGGTGATCCCCTCTGCCCTAGCCCATGTATAGAACGAGTGTCCCCATGCCTGCACGTGGGGTGGGTCCCGTGCCTTCCATCGTCTGGTGAGTAATCGTTTGGCAACCGCTATTCCCAGATCCAGAAACCTAGATGTCACCTTCGTGGCTGGGGTTGTGCGAAACTGGTGCAGCAGATACACCTCCCATTCAAAGGGCAAGTTACAACCAGTACTAATATGTAGCAGTTCACTAATCGTGCTCCAGTAAGTGCGTATTCTGTGGCAGCTCCATAGCATGTGGACAAGACCCACCCCCGGTTCCATGCACCTGGGGCATACCACATCTGCACGGTGGAAATACCTATTGATATCCTCCGGCGTGAGGTATGCTCTATGTACTATGAACAGCTGAATCTGTCGGAGCCTCATTTTCCTGGGGATGCACACTGGCCCCTTCAATACCAGTTTCCATTCCCTGTCTTCTAATGGCCTCCCCAGATCAGTTTCCCACTTGTGTTGGAGTGGCTCCAGTGGAATCGCTGCATGTGTGCATAAAGACGCTGCGAACCAGCGGACCAGGTGTCTACCGCGCCCCATAACGTGGAGGTATTGTATGGTAAGGTGCTGGTTTGGCTCCGTGGACATGTCCCCCCCCCCCCCCATTTAGCAGTCAGAGTTGCAACTAATGAGCGGTGCATGAGGAATTTCCCTGGCGGAAGACCCTCTTCCTCCACTAACGAGTCATACGTTGCCAGCGAGCCGTCTCTATACAGGTCTCCTAAAGTCTGTATATCAGCCTGTCTCCAACGCGCCAGGGCTAGAGAGGTAAGTGTCTGTATCCCACTGGGAGAGCCCTCTAATGGTAACGCAGGTGCATAGGGGATCAGAGTTCTGGTGAGAAATAGGCTTCTGCGATAACATTTATACGCTACCTTCAGGAGGAGTGGTGTTGGCGTCGCGCGTTTGACAGCTGGATGGAAAAGCGTAAGAAGCCGTTCCAGAGAGTACGGGGGCATCACAGTCGCCGTGTCATCCCGACCCTTATCTGCAAACCAGCGAGCGATCCATTGCAGCTGCGCTGCTTAGTAGTAGTGCTCTCAGCAGGGTGCCGCCAGCCCCCCTTGATCTGTGAGCAGATATAATTTCGCTAGTGACAGCCTGTGTCGGCTACTCCCCCCATATGAAATCCCGGAGCAGTTTAGAGAACGTGGCAAAAAAGTCCGCCGGTATGTATAATGGCAGGTTGGCAAAGTAGTACTATAGTCTGGGAAGGATCACCATTTTGGACAATGCCACCCTGCCCGTGGCTGTCAGCGGCAACGTGCCCCAGAAACGCATCTGTGACTTAATAGCAGTAACCGCTCTACCCACATTTCCGTCAAAGATGTCCAGTGGTTGACAGTATATCTGTATTCCCAAGTATCGGAAGGTGTCCTCCTTCCACGCCACTCTCGTTCCGTTAAGCATGTACCCAGGATCCTGCCTCCCCTCTCCGAACGCATATATACAGGATTTGCGGGCGTTGACCTGTAGTCCCGAGATAGCTGCAAAATCCTGCAGAATGAGGGCCAGCTGAGCCGGGATATTCTCGATATCTCTCACGTAAACCAGCAGGTCATCCGCGTATAGCGACACCTGATGTGTTGCGTCTCCCAGCGGTATACCCTCTCCCACCAATACACGAAGGGCCGCCGCTAGAGGTTCAATCACCAACGCAAACAGGAGTGGCGACAGTGGGCACCCCTTCCTAGTTCCCCTGCACACCGCCACTGCTTCAGATATGTACGGACCCAACCTTACCCGCACCTTGGGGTTTCTATATAAGAGGCCTACCATTTGTAAACTCGGGGTCTTCAACGCTCTAGGTTGGAGTCGCCATGTGGGGATAGGGGGTCGATCAGCCGCCCAACTGATGTGAATCTGAAAGGGGTTATGATCGGAGTGTGTCCGGCCTAAATATTCCAAGGCTTCGATTGACGGTAGTAGAGACTGGGACCCCACTACCCTATCAAGCCCGACATGCCGTACATGTGTCGTGGAATAGTAGGAATAAACCCGGTCCGCTGGATGGAGGACCCGCCACATCCAGCAATGCCCAGTGTGAAAGCCAGTCCGTGAGCGCCTGTGCATTGGACCTCGCCAATGTCCAGCTCTTTCATGCTGAGATCATGGGTAATTTTTCTCTCCTCTGTGGCCAGCTTTTTCTTCTCTAGAGTTTGCTCTGTCTCCATGTTAGCAAAGACCTGCTCCTTCTCTAGCTTGGCAATTACTTGCTTCTTCTCCAATTTCAATTTGCAGGCTCTGGCTTCATCTTTCTCTTCTCCTGCCTGTCCTCAGGCTACTCCGGAGACAGGTTCCTTGAAGAAACAAGGTTGCCTGGTCTGCTGCATACTTCCAGTCAGGGGGAGAATGTTGACCCCACATCAGCAGGCTGCATGACAAGACCTCCTTACCACAGACTATAAAATACTTGCCTCCACCCTAGCTAAGCCTATAGCCCCATTGGTGCCAACCCTGGTACATACTGATCAAAACGGATTTGTCCCAGCTAGGCGCACCTCTCTTAATATTCAGAGACTTTTTAGAATTCAGAAGTACGCAACAAAGAATTGGCCACGATCTGGCTGTCTGGTGTTGGATCTAGAGAAGGCCTTCGATTCGTTGGAATGGCCCTATCTCGCGGAGGTTCTACGCAAGTATGAGCTAGGGGACGGATATTTGCAACTGATACAACTATTGTATCGACGCCCCACAGTGCGGGCTCGCACAGGGAGGCTCATCTCTGACACAATTAGGGTTCGACGAGGAACCAGACAAGGATGCCCTTTGTCTCCGCTGCTCTTTTCCCTTGCTATGGAGCCCTTGGCGGTTCTCCTCCGTGAGAGCGGAGCAGATTGGGGCATCCCCTTGAATGATGGACTCCACACAGTGTCTTTATATGCAGATGACTTGCTACTGTACATAAGAGACTTGCACGCTGTACCGCCAGCCATCTTTGCACTGTTCCGAAGTTTCGAGGAGTTGTCCGGCCTAAAGGTAAACTGGGCTAAATCAGGCGCTTATTCTTTCCACGAAGATGTGGCTGAAACAGATATAACTATCAATGGGACTGCGCTTACCTGGTATCCTACTACGTTCAGATATCTAGGCATATACATTTACAGATCCCCGGCAGATATATTGGAAGGCAACTTAATGCGTGCCATCTCTTTCATAAGGGCCCAGGTGCACTTCTGGAGGACTCTACCGCTCAACGTGATAAGTCGTATTACCTTAACCAAAATGATAGTGCTGCCGAGGCTGCTGTATTATTTCGCCAACCTTCCGATTTACGTTCCAGTAAGATTATTTAGGGAACTGGAGGGATTGACCCGAAGCCTAATCTGGAATACAGGGAGACCTAGGATAGCATTGCAGAAATTGTATGCGCCATCGGAATGCGGAGGCTTGGCAGTCCCTCACTTGGAATTGTATTACTTGGCTGCACAGCTACAATGGGTCACCAAGTGGCAAGAACCTGGCAAACACGGCTACCGAGGCGTCCATATGGACACAGACGAAGATTTGTAGCTTGTTTCATCCACTGGCGAAACTTCCTCGCCCGACGCAGATAAAAATTGAACTAGCGCATAGATGTTACAAAAGGAGCCTTCAGCTCACGAAAGATACAGTCCCCTATGCCCCAATACTGCCACTAATCTGGATGCCCAGAGGTAGAAATATTTTAATAGGGGTGACCCTCACGACCTGGACTGAAGCGGGGGTAGAGACGCTAGGAGACTTGTATGCGGATGGTGCCCTCCTGCCTTTTGCGACTTTGACGGCTGAAAGTGGCTTGCCAGTGGGACAGTTCCTTCTACATGCAGCTATTATACGAACACTGCAGCTAGCTTGGGGGGGACGTTGCAAATGAGCCACCGACACATCAGTCAATGCAGTATTTGCATGTAATGGGAGACGGGTCACACATAATCCATTGGTTGGTACATGCCCTGCTCTCTCAGGTGTTAAAGCCGTTGCAGAGCCTCCGCGCGTATTGGACTGCAGACAGACGTCATCCCTGGACCGATAAGGAATGGGAACGTGTCCTAGCCAGTGCCACGCATATACCACGCAATTCCCGATTTATACTTATACAAACATATATATTGCACAGGGCTTATCTCTCACCGGACAAAATTCATAAATATTTTAACGTCGACACCTCCGAATGTCCGAGATGCCGCCTCCCAGGTGCTGACTTACTACATATGTTATGGTCCTGCCCCCTGCTTTTACCCTATTGGCGCACAGTCACAGAAACACTCACGAATTGCACCAACACGGAAGTGCCAGCTACATGGGAGGTCTGCATCCTGGGGTTTTATAAACGAACCAAAGCTAACAAGGTCAGCTCTAGATTTAATGACCAAGGCCTCATAACTGCAAAACGATTAATTACAAAGAGGTGGAAGCATACAGACCCTCCAGCAGCACACCACTTGTTAAAGTCCTTAGAGGTCTGGGCACAGGCTGAAAGCACAATCCTACATAGGGAAGAAACAGCGGGGTTGCGGAAGTACCCCATAGCGCAGCCCTGGGACGATGCCCTCAAAGCTCTTGTACACTCTAGTGCCACATTGGGCACACCCCCTATGCAACAAGCGGTTGGCACTACCTGATACGTCTCTTGAGCGGAGTTGGCACGCTGCGCTTGTAGGATACCTCGGCCGCAGCTGTCGGGTTGGACAATGACCTTGCATTCCCTATTCACAGTTAATGAACACGACTCCTACCATAAGATACTCTAGTGTCCGTACACCAACACATAGGACAGATACGGCAACTCGCATTCACTACGGTTATACAAACTGACTGAACTCGGATGGCATTCTACACACTGCCTACATATTCCCATTAATATTTGATGACTTTCTTTCTTTCTTTTCGATTTTATTAAAGTTTCCATTGGATGTGGTTTAATATTCGTAGATAAAAAAAAAAGAAAACGGGGGAAAACGCAAAAGGGAGAGAAAAAAAAACAGCAGAAAAAAAGAAAAGATGAAACGAAACGTACGTAACTGGTAAACAGGTTACAGTACACACACACCTTCCTGATCAAAAAATAATTGTGTTATGATTTCACTGTTGGAGCTGAGGTAGATGAGCTAAAGTACTGTAGACCGCAGTACGGAAAGGGCGCACTTGACAGATATATCTTGCTCCTCGATGATGAGACGGCAAGACATAGGGGCAGATACTTCCCATACTATTTTACAAATAGACGACAATCCCTGCGAAGGGAACATGCACTATGTCATAATCCTGAGATTGAAATAATTGGATTGATGTAAATGGCGACATAGTAACAATATTGTTGTTATAAATGGTATACGTGCTGATGCTTATTACCTATTTAACAGAAAAGACTAAAATGCAATAAAGATATTTAAATAAAATAAAAAAATGACAAGGCCTCCTTACAGGTCCTGCTCTAGTTCCTCTTTCCAAGCTTCTGACCCCACGTCCTCTGCCTTGGTCTGTTTGGCTGCTCCCCATGCTTTTAAGGTTTTCTGAAGCTCTGTCTTCTTGACGCTTACCTTGGTGAACACCCTTCTTTCTTGGCAGAACCCCTTGAGGTGGGCCACAGTGTAGGTTTACACAGATTAGCCAGCTAAAATTCCATATTGCCAGATAAGGCGGCAGACATTGCAGAATAAAGGAGAATGTGGAAAAAGGACTTGTGGAAAACTCAGGGATGTCATTAAGGGAGAATTAAAACAGGTTCAAGTTGACCTTAGTATAGAGTTAGAGAACAAAGAGTTACTATGTGTGAGAAGCTGGGTTTCTGTTGCAGTAACCCCCCCCCCCCACCCACCTATTGCCAGGCTACTGATGCACTTTGGACTTGATGTGCCCTGGATCCCTGTCAATCAGATTCCCAGGGCCTGTGTTCTTTCCCCAAAACTAACCCAAACCCAATTGACATCTCTGGCCACAGGTCGGCCCCTGGTAAAAAAAAGAAAACACCTCGAGGAGGTCACCCCGGCGATCCTGACCCGAGGTCCAGCGACCCCTGACCTGCCTCCAGCCGACGCCTGCAGCCTAAATCCAGAAGGCCCCCTAACCGCGACCAGGAGCTAGAAGAAGATCCGACCCCAAATGGAACCCCTGCACCCGACACCCCACGGCCTTGTGTGCCCAAACCCACGGTGCTTAACCAACCCTTAACTTCCCAACTTACCTCTCCAAGTGGTGGTCGCACCCTGAAGTCCTTCGTCTCCCTGTCTGCAGTGCTTTTGCAAACCAGAGGTTCTCCATAGAAAACAGGAGGGCGCCCAACGTCGAAACATCTCTCTGCACCCTGCCTGCTGCCCCAGTGCCACTGAGGGTGAACCTTTTATGCTACTTTGTTTCCCCATTTGCCCTGACCTAAATCCTAGGAGCTTTGCTCCCACAACCCAGTGGCATGCTTGCCAGCAGCCCCCTATCCCCCATTGGATAACATTGGGCCTCAACACTCTGCACCCGGCCGCCCTAGTGCCTCTGAGTGTGCAACAAGAGTGCAAGTTTCTAAGTGTGGAGTTTTGAAACCTAAAAATATTCTTTAAAAATCGCACAAATACCCAAAACGTATTTACTTACCTGTTTTCTAGAAATGTCCCAGTGCTGAATCTAGGTATCAAGTAGTGAGTTAGAAAAGTAACGTAAAAAGTAACTTACCTGTAATTTACTGAAAAAGCCTATTCATTTCAATGTACTGTATTTGCTAAGTGTTGCAACCTACTGCATCCCCTGTAAATCAAGCAAAGTACAATTTCTATTGCAGTTTTCAAACTGTTCTATATTCAGCAACTTATTACTGAAAAGTATTTAATGCTTACCTGTGCCAGGCTTGCTTGGTTCTAAAATAACAGTTTATTTTTGATAGAAAAACAATTGGCCTAGAGTTCAGTTCTTGAGTTTTTGAATTCATTTGCTGACTCAGTGTGTACATCAAATGCTTAACACTGTCCCCTGATACTGCCTTGCTGCTCGACCACTCTACCACAAATAGAGAGTAAGGTTCTATCCATCTTTAACCTCTGCCTACCTCTGGGGTCACCTGGACTCTATATACACTATACCTCATTTTGGTGTAGTATATATAGAGCCAGTTTCCTACATTGTGTCCAAGTTAAGGAATGTTCTCCCTTTGCCCAGGGCTTGGCCACCATGTAATTGATGGATACCAGTGGCTTGAGTGCAGGGTGTAACAGTTTGGGTCTATTGAGATCTCAAAATACTACAATATGTACATTTGAAATTGCAACCTAGAGTGAACACAATTAAATTGAGAATATATTTTTAAAAATGTCATGGTATAACCAGCGTGTGCTTCCTTGCTTACTTGAATTTTATATTTTACAGTGGACATTACAGAGGACTCCAAAAAGAATGAGCCTGTTTTTAAAGTTGCACCCTCAAAGTGGGAAGCAGTTGATGAAGCAGAATTGGAATCACAAGGTTAGTGTGCTCCTTAGCTTGTTGACACTGGTAATACTAAAAATAGTTGATGCTATGAAAAACTAACAGACAAGTGTATTTACAAATGTTTGAACTCCTCTGCTTTCGAATACCAATAGGCTGTTTGCATGTTTGTAAACTGTATGTTTGTAAGCAGTGTTGATTTATCGTAATTGTAACTTGTTTTATTCCAAATTGTTTATTGGATTTTGACATGAGTAATATTTAGTTTCATAAGTGAAAGATAACATTTTCCTGACTTGCATTAATCATTCACAAAAATGATACACCTAGAAGTTAAAAGCCCAATCCTTTGCAGTGTCCCTTTACCTCTTCATCCTGTATTTTGATAACATGCAGTAATAACAATCACGCAGTTGTGGCAGAAGAATAGCTTCACAAACAGTGACCTCCGACAATGAAAGCCCTGCTATTGCTTCCCACTAAAATATGCAAAAAAGTGAATGGTGGAATACTTGAATTAATCTCAGCCACTGGTAATCACTCATGGCTGCATCACAGTTTATTTTGCAAACCATGCCCCTCTTTGTGCCCAGCCATATGCAAATCAGTCTTGACCCTGCTCCATTGAACCGGAACACAAGCAACGCTGGACTGGTTTCGCCCTAGTTCAATCAATCAATAATTTGTAAAGCGCACTACATACCCGCAAGGGTTTCAATGTGCTGAGGGTGGGGAGAAGGGGGGTGCTGTTGCTACTGGTCGAACAGCCAGGTCTTGAGTTACCTCCTGAAGGCTAGAAGGTCTTCGGTTTGTCGTAGGATGAGGGGGAGGGTGTTCCAGGTCTTGGCGCCGCGTTGGGAGAATGATTTGCCTCCGGCTGTGGTTCTACGGATGTGTGGGACGGTAGCCAGGGAGAGGTCTGCGGAGCGGAGTTTCCTGTTGGGTACGTAGAAGGAGAGTCGACTGTTGAGATAAGCTGGGCTGGTCTTGTGGAATGCCTTGTGAGCGTGGATCAGGAGTTCGAAGGAGATGCTTTTGTCGACAGGGAGCCAGTGCAGGTTTCTCAGGTGGGGGGGTGATGTGGTCGTGGTGCGGGACGTCGAGGATCAGGTGTGCAGAGGCATTCTGGATTCTTTGCAGTCTGTTGATGAGCTTGGTCGGGGATCCGGCGTAGAGGGCGTTTCCGTAGTCGAGTCTGCTGCTGACTAGGGCCTGGGTGACAGTTTTCCTTGTGTCTGTCAGGATCCATCTGTAGATCTTGCTGAGCATATGGAGGGTGTTGAAGCAGGTGGAGGAGACAGCGTTGACTTGTTTGGTCATGGTGAGTTTCGAGTCGAGGATGACTCCCAGGTTGTGTGCGTGGTTGGTGGGTGCGGGGGGTGTCCCCAGCGACGTGGGCCACCAGGAGTCGTCCCATGCTGAGGGGTTGGGCTGGAGGATGAGGATCTCCGTCTTGTCTGTGTTCAGCTTAAGGCGGCTATCCTCCATCCAGTCGGCGACGGCCTTCATTCCCTGGTGGAGGTTGGATTTGGCGGTGAGCGGGTCCTTGGTGAGGGAGAGGATCAGTTGCATGTCGTCGGCATAGGAGATTATGTTGAGGTCGTGGTGTCGGGCGATGCGTGCGAGAGGCGCCATGTAGATGTTGAACAGTGTTGGGCTGAGGGAGGATCCCTGCGGGACGCCGCAGATTATCTTGGAGGCTTCGAATCGGAACAGGGGGAGGCGGACTCTGTGTTCTGCCGGAGAGGAAGGAGGAGGTCCAGTCCAGGGCCTTGTCTCAGGTCCCTGCGTCGTGGAGTAATATGCGGTGGCAGACGGTGTCGAAGGCGGCGGAAAGGTCCAGAAGGATGAGGGCTGCCGTCTCGCCGTTGTCCAGTAGGATTCTGACGTCGTCTGTGGCGGCGATGAGGGTGGTCTCGGTGCTGTGGTTGCTGCGGAATCCTGACTGGGAGGGGTCCAGGATGCTGTTGTCTTCGAGGTAGCGGGTGAGCTGGACGTTGACTATCTTCTCGATGACCTTAGCTGGGAATGGAAGCAGGGAGATGGGCCGGATGTTTTTGAGTTTGCTCTGGTCCGCCTTGGGTTTCTTCAGTAGGACGTTGATCTCGGCGTGTTTCCAGCTTTCAGGGAAGGTCACGGTCTCAAATGAGAGGTTGATGATGTTGCGCAGGTGGGGTGCGATGGAGCGGCCGGCTTTGTTGAAGATGTGTTGTGGAAACGGTTCAGACGGCGAGCCGGAGTGGATTGTGCCCATGGTCTTGATTGTGTCTTCGATGCTCACGTTGGCCCAGGTTGTCAGGGGGTCGTGGTCGGTGGGGTGTGTTGGTTCTGGCATGTTGGGGCTTGTTAGGGTCGTCCGGGGGTTAAAGCTATCGTGGATGTCGGCGATCTTGCGGTGGAAGAAGGTGGCGAGGGAGTTGCACAGGGCTTGCGACGGCGGGATGTCGTTGGCGTTGGAGCTGGGGTTGGAGAGTTCCTTCAGAACGTTGAAGAGCTCCTTGCTGTTAGGTCTCGTCAGCCAATTATAGCACGTCTGGGCAGATCTGTCCCATTTACGGCGACTCTAATGTATATAAAAATGTGATGGGCGGAATTCTTAAATTCACCTCAGCCACCATCGCTCAGTCTGCATCCTAGTCCATTATTATTTTGCACACTATGCCACCATGCCCGACTTTGCCATCTAAAGCAATGGCAAAACCAAGTGTCCCCCTTCAGGATGTGTAAGATACCCCTATAGAAGGTCTACTGTGCTCTAAGGCAAGGTGCAAATAAGATTTCTTGTGGCACAAGTTCAATACACAATTCAACATATACCGAGCTGGTGTGGTCAATCCACGAGCTTGTGTGGTTTATTTCACAATTATTCTCATATTTTTGAAAAAACAATATATATTCATTAACACCATGTCATGTTAAAGAACACAATTTAAACGGTTTGACATTACATACACAAACAAATAGTGGAGAAGTGTGGCTCAATGGTTAGAGTGGCAGACCCTGATGCAGAGGTCTGGCCCGGGACCAGGGTTCAATTCCCCGCCTCGGCGGGTCTTGGGCTCAAAATTCCACGGACCTGACAATTGTCGCCTCGGTGCCTATTCCAATCATGGAGTCCCACTCTGCCACTCTGGGCAATAGCTTGCTTAATCTCCACAACGGCCCCCACAACGCTAAGGATGCCTGGCCTCCACCTTGGGGGTGCCCAGGAGTGGACACCTCACAGGGAAAGCCAGGATGGGTTCCACAGCGGTATTCGTAAAAGCACCTTGAGACCCTTGCGGGTGAGTAGTGCGCTATACAAGTATCAATTTATATTTACAAACAATTGCGAATTGACACTACATTAACTCAAAAAAATGAATGAACAAATGGACGAAACATAAATCACCAATCCTATATTGATAAATGATCACACTGGGGGCTATGTCATCTGAGATTTACAGACAGCAAAAATAAACAGTCTCCTGCCTATGTGTGCAGCCCTGGGACTTGAACTTGTAAGTGTTCACACTAGGAGAGTAATTATAAACTTTTCTCCTTGGGCACTTGTAGGGGTATCTTGTCCCAGATGCCAGGGTCAATGCGTTTCCAACCCCACATTCATTTTGGGGTTTTCGTCAGGAACTGGACTTGGTGGTATCTATTTGCAAAGAAAACAAAAATGGTGGGGAAGGTGTTGGTTAGTAACCCCTATCTGTATCATTAAATTACCACCATACCACCCTGCAGTGCTTAAAGATGTACCTTATGTAGGATCTGCTCTTCCCTTATGACTTGAATGGGGAGATGGAGAGTCAAGGGCCGAATGGTTGCCTGTAAAAATGAAAATTACAAAGCGGTCATTCATTTTTTTGAGTTCATGTAGTGTCACACAATTTGTAATTGTTTGTGTATGTAATGTCAAACCGTTTAAATTGTGTTCTTTAAAATGACATGGTGTGAATGTATGTATTGGCTTTTCAAAAATATGAGAATAATTGTGAAATAAACCTCACGAGCTTGTGGATTGACAATGCCGTCTCGGTATATGTTGAATTGTGTATTGAACTTGTGCCACTAGAAATCTTATTTGTATAAAAAGTATTGTGGTCCTTTCTGGTGTGCAATTTGGATCCAAACATTCCATAGGTTTACACTAAGGCAGGGTGCAGCATATTTTGCAATCAAAACGAGTATTTTACATGTTCTGACAGTAAAAACGCAAAATTGGTGTTTTTACTGTCGAAGAACTTGGTCGCCCTATTGGTGAGTGCAGGTTTACATACTGAACCCTTAGCTGAACTAACTGCTAAATGATGCGACCGAAGTTGATACTCAAAGGTATCAAAAAACTCATTACATTAAGCCTGACTAGATTATTTTGTCGAAATGAATGCAACAGTTCATCTTTAGCAAATGAGTCACTTTGTTGCCTTTAATCTCCTGTGCCCTGACCAGTTGCACAAGGAGCCTGTCCCGAAGGCAGCTTTTTGACCTCCTGGGGAGACGTGCTAAAGACTCCCAGAAAAGAAGACAGTGGAAGCCTGCACTGGAGAGAGGTGTTACCTCCCTCCTGCAGAAAGTCATTTGGGTGTTGGCCCCAAAAGGCGAGTGTCATAGGAGAAGCTACCTTTGAAGGCCAAATGGATAAAACTCGGGAGACGTACTGCTCCATTGTCTAGGTAAACCATCTGGCACTCTTTACAGGGAAGTGGAAACCAGTTGCCTATCCGGTTTCTCAAGGGCTTGTAGCCCCCTTGGTAGCCACACCTGTGGGTTGAGCTAGGTGGCTGAGAGAGTGTTGCAGAGAGAGGGGTTCTGCCATGTTGAAAGTGCGCAGAAGGGTGCATCTTGTGATAAACACTTCATAGGAAATGGTCATCAGGAGGGCAGGAATCCAGTAGCCCATTGGCTACCAATTGCATCCTACAGTGAGAGCATTTTCTGGACATAATAAAGGCACCATTGGCATCCCGATTCCATATATCAACTGGACTGGAAGAGTAACCAAATAAGGACTGCCCTGCTGCACCGTGGAACCGGCAAATATTTCACAGGCATGGACTGAACCTGGTGGCTAGCAAAGGAGAAGTGATTGTGCCTGCTTTGTCCTGCTCGTGAGAAGTCCTCTGCAGAGCCCAGCCTGAAACAAGAGACTCCCAGGGTCAGTTGGCTGACCTGTTCACATCACGGGCCACAACAGCTGAAGAATCCTGCTGGGGCAAGTTGGTAGTCCAGAATCTTCAGACCACTACCAACCGCCGCCATGCAGCGCCAGAGACCAGAACTCAATGCTCAAAATTGCTCCCAAGTCCGCTGGACCTGGGAGCGACGTAGGAGTGTAGCTTGGTTGTCTTGAAGTTCAGTTATTGCCCAGGAAAGGATTTTGCTTTGGCCGGGTTACTGGGTGTCTGATAGTCCAGTGACAACAGGATTTCTGCCAGGACTGAGAGACTTTGAGAGATGTCAACTTTGTGGCCAGGACTGCCTCAGCCCCTTCGTGGACCAAAAAGAAGTCGAAGGAAGACCCCCCCCCCCCCCCCACCCCCCATTCCCCCCACAATCCACATTATCTCGTCCACAGCTTCCTTGAGCATCTTTAGTTTCCTGAATCCCTTGCATCAAGACCACCTTAATAAAAACCTACGGTAAAGAAAGAAGTGCCTGGATCTAAATGAAGACTGTTTCACCTGCAGAGGTAACTGTTTCTAGGTGCCTAACTGGGTTCCGCTGACTGGCTTCCCCTGACTGGCTACCTGTCGGAGTTGGTCATCCATAGTAACTCTAATTGACCACATTACAACTAGCCAAACGTTTTTGATCAAAAACTTTTAGTGTCAAATTTGCCAATGGTTGCATGCAGTTGAGTAAAAAGTGCATTTTTACTGTAACATGTTAAATCTATATCTGGTATATGTAATACACAGTGAGGTCACACAACCACACCATATAACACACCACATTTCGTCATATGTGTGCCTCACAGTCCAATCCAGAACTTGTGTTTAGCAGTAGCTTACGGTCGTTTTAAGTTTTGAGAGAACTCCGAATCTCTCATAGTGAACACCTTGGAAAAAGGATTTTCATGCCTCCTAAGCAGTGGTAGAGTTGTGTTGACTTCAAAGGATTTGTTTCCAAAAGGACTTTTAAAACATTTCAAGAGTTGAGAAAAATTGTAAAAAGTTGAGTCAAAGTTTCGGAAAATCTTCAGAAAGTTTTTGAAAAGTTTCAAGTCTACTTTTTCAGCCAGGAAACTTGGAGCTCGACGTGGCTAACCTGCCCTCATTCAAGAGCGATTGGGCCTTTTGTGTTGACGAGAAGATCAGCATGGGGGCCAAAGCCAGGAAAAATTAAATGATCAAGTGCCTCAGAGCTTGGAGGAGGTTCACAGGGTCCCTACACTCCTGGAAAATGAGTTGCTTCTAGGTAGTGGGGAAGATGATGTGAAGGATAACAGCCACATCCTGGATGGAGCCAGAGGAGCAGGTGGGAACCTACCCCCTTCCACTGGGCCAAGGATGGTCACCAGAGCCAACAGCCAGCAGGATCCATCACTAGCCAGAGGCCCCTGCAAAAGAGCATGACTGCCCTGGACCTGGAGGAGAGAGCTGTTGCCCTGGCTGAGAAAAGACTGGCCCTGGAAGTGAGTAGGGCAAAGCTGGTCATAGAGCCTAGGGAAGATATTGGCAGCAAAGGTGTAACTGGAGGTGCTGACACTGGTATCCCTGATGTCCGATTGCCTAAAGGGATTGTCCTTAGTTATGTCCAGGGAGATTACATAGACAAGTGGCTGGGCTCATACGAGCGAACTCTAAAAATGAGGAAGGTGGGTACACAACACTAGGGAACACCATTATGGGAGTAAGTACCAGTATTTGGTAGGGGAAGACTACTCGTACCAGAGGATGATATAGCAGAGTCCTGCCCACATAACATAGGAGGCCACACTGGTTGAGCTCTTTGGTTTGACCCCTGAAGACTATAGGCAGAAGCTTGGGACATTGAAGTGGACTTCGCAGACATTGGTTGACGTAGTTGACACTTAAGTTATGGCACTAGATGGTTGGGGTAAAGGCAACAAAGTAGACACATTTGAAGGGCTCTGCAATTTGTTTGCCAATGAACACATTTTAATAGATTCACTCAGAGAAGTTTCACCAGCATCTGGTGGACTCTAAGCTGTCTAGTCCCAGGTAATTGGGCATGGCAGCTCTGGAGTGGGTTTGTACTAGGAGCTCCACGTAGTCCCTGGGAGGTGAACAGAAGAACAGTAGTCAGGCCCCCTTCAGGGGAAAGAGGGGGTAAAGATGAAAAGGATAGCCCCAGTGAGTCACTAGAATATGCCTGGGGGAAATCCCAGAGCGACACCCAAATCCGAGGGTAAGGGAAGCCTGGGAAAGAAGTTTGACCCCTCAAAGGCTGGGGTGTGTTTTGACTGCTACTTTCCAGGACACAAAAGGGTAGATTCGGTGTGCACAAAGAAGGCGCCCACCCTG
Organism: Triturus cristatus; assembly: GCF_964204655.1. Classification (NCBI taxonomy): domain Eukaryota; kingdom Metazoa; phylum Chordata; class Amphibia; order Caudata; family Salamandridae; genus Triturus; species Triturus cristatus. The sequence continues at coordinate 561,261,744 of NC_140594.1, read as the reverse complement.
ACTATTCTAGAGAGCTGGCTAGTGGAATCATGGGGTGGGAGATTGCCCCTAGAGATCCCAACAGGTACACAGAGGCCACCTTAGTGTCCATGGGTTAAGAGAACAGTGAGCCTTTTCCTCACTGGCCTTCAAGTATGGAGAAATATCACAAGTGACCAAAAACCAATGGGGTGGAGGTGAAGGCTCTGAGGGATGCAGTGTAATCATGGTGATGACCAAATTGTTTCCCCAAGACCAGATCCTACCAGAGGAAGTGCATGCAATTCTCAATGCTGGCAATGTCACACTTGTTGGCTTTGACTTTGAGTTGGGAAGAGTTACTAGCATGAAGACAATAGCTGTGTCCTTTGCCACCCCAGTAGAGTGTCTGCTGGGCAGTGATCTGGAAATCTCTGCTTGGGCAAAAGTTGAAAGAATGCTGGGTCTTCCAAAGAGTTAAGGTGTACTGGAGCCTGAAACAATGGCCACACCTCCAAGAGCCAAGAGAAGGGACAAGAAGGCCGGAAATCCATCTTCCAAATGTCCACAGGACCAAAAGGAGCCCTGTCGTCCTCTGTGGGAAGGCCTGGCACCTGAAGAGGACACCTCTGTCTTAAGAGACTTGTCATACTTGGCAGAGCTCCAGGGAGAAAGAGGCCCCTCCAGAGAGGACCTTAGTCGAGGACAAAGGACATGCCCCGCTCTAAAGGACCTGCAACTGTTATCTGTCAGACAGTAGTAAGGGGATTCTAGTGGTACCCAAAAGGTATATTGGGAGGAAAGGCTCCTGTACAGTGAGGCAAGGGACCCCAAACCCGGGGCTACCAGGAGATTGGTGGTCTGTCAGCAGTACAATGAGGTCCTCCTTAACCTGTCCAATGAGATCCCCTTAGTTGGACACCAGGGGCAGAACAAGACATGGGAGAGGCTGGTTAACCACTTCTTCTGGCCCTAGGTGTCTGAGACGTTTCAAGGAGTTTTATCACTCCTGTGTCACCTGCCAAGCCAGTGGTAAGGCCGGGGTCAAGCCAAAGGCTCCATTGATTCCACCTCCTGTGATGGGGATTCCCTTTGAGAGGGTGGTGTTTAGCATTATTGATACCTAGACCCCCTCTGTTGGACTTGGCACTTTTTGCAGGGTCATCCAGGAACTTTTTGCCTTCCTCCTGTATTTTTTCTGACCTGTTGGTGGATTTATGATACTGGGCACTTTACCACTGCTGATCAGTGCTAAAGTGCATATGCTCTCTTTGTAAATTGTGTAATGGATTAGTGATTCCATGATTGGCTTATTTGATTTACTTGTCAGACCCTTGTGCAGTGCACTATGTGTGCCCTGGGCCTGTAAATCAAATGCTGCTGGTGGGCTTGCAGCACTGAATGTGCCACCCACAGAAGCAGCTTGTAAAATCTGACTCAGGCCTGCCATTGCAGAGCCTGTGTGCAGTCTGGGACTGCCATGTCGACTTGGCAAGTGCACACACTTGCCAGTCCCCAAACCTTTCCTTTTCTGCATGTTAGTCACCCCTAAGGTAGGCCCAAGGTACCCCTGTGGGCAGGGTGCATTGTATGTGAAAGGTAGGACATGCCCTGATGTGTGTGGCATGTCCTGATAGTGAAATACTGCCATTTTCGTTTTTCACTATTGCAAGTCTATCTATTCCCTTAAGACAGAATGGAAAGTTTGTTTATAACATCTTATAAACATAACTGACCCGGGGAACAAGATAGGAAAATAAAGTTTAGTATGCCTGAGCTCAGAATGTTAAAATGTATCTTTTAGTGAGGGTGATTTGTGCATTCTGTGTTTGAAAATACCACTTTTAGAAAGTAGGTATTTTCTTGCCTAACTATCCAATTTGCTCTGCTAGGTTTGTGTATTGCATATCTGGCTTTTGGATGACAGGGAGCTGGAGAGGGCTGTGGCTCCAGAAGTCTGATGAGTCAGGGCTGGGCTGAATAGACCTGGGTTGCATTCAGAGTAGGGGGAAGGAGATTTCTTTTTCACCTGAACGGGCCTGGTCTGCGTTCAACAATGCTGTCTCCACCTCCTGCCAGGTAGCTGCACCAGTGAGGACAGAACTGGTTTTGGCTGGGTACAGACACTCTCTGCCTTTAGAGAATGAAGGTTTTTGTAGTATAAATATTGGGGCCCAGATCTTTAGATCACTTCTGGGAAATCAAGAGGAAACCTTTGCCAAGGAGAAGAGCCGGATAAGCTGAAGAAGAATACTGCCTCTGTGCCTGTTTGCTGCCTGGGGTTGGCCTGCAGTTGCTGCTTGCTGTCAAGGAAAGGAGAAGAAGGACTTTGCTGTTTTGCTTTGTCACCTACTTGAAGAAAAGATCTCCAATGGCTTGAAACTGAGCTTGCCTCCTGTTCTGAAGTCTCAGGAACACAAAGACTTCACCCCTTCTGTCTGTCTGCATCTAGAACTGATGTTTAAGCTGCCACAGAAGGAAATTACAACACAGACCCCGGCGAGCGACGCCATAATCTGCACCAAAGCCGGGAGCGCTGCTCCGACTTGCGAAGTAGACCTGCCGCCGTGCCACATAGACGCCAGCGAGCGAAGCTGCAACCTGCCCGAAGCCGTGAGCGCCACTCCGACTTGCGACGTGGGCCCGACGCTTGCTGCTGTGCCGCATCGACTCCGAAGCAGACTTCCAACATCACAGAGCCTACCCTCAACGTGGGTGGCTTTCCATATCCATCGACATCGCGCCATCGTAAAGAACTGTGGTTTCGGCGCCATCGTGATGTCATCTCCCCAACGCAGTAAATAACCGCTGTCTCGCCTCCCCTGCGCTACAGTAAGGAACAGAGGCTGCACCTCCCCTGGGGTCGTAAGGAGTCGACGCCGCGCAGTGCCAACAAAGCCGCACCTCCCCGACGCGTGAACTCTTTGCATTCATCTTTCCACGGCACTGTTCTTTGTGGGCCCTATGCCGGTCACCTCACAGTCGGCACCGTACTTTGGGATTTCTCTCTGTCACGACGTGGTATAACTCAAAGTGGATTTATTTGTTGTTGCAAGCTTTATTTAAGTGAATAACCTATTTTTAAGGATATTTTTAATACTGTATTGTAGATGTTTGTTGTTTGGTCTTGTTTGAAGTTTAGATAAAAATTGCTACTTTTTCTAAACTAGTGTGGTGTCCATTTGTAGTGTTTTCACTGTACTACTGTATGTGTTCACAAATGCTTTACTTACTGCCTCTGAGATAAGCCTGTCTGCTCGTGCCAAGCTACCAAGAGGGTGAGTAGGAGTTTTTAGGAGTGTATCCCCCTTTCCCTGACTAAAGCAAGGGTCCCTATTTGGACAAAGGTGTACCTACCTCTGCCAACCAGAGACCCCCATTTCTAACACCCTCCCTTAACAGCCTCAGGGAATATATTTATCCTGATGGTAGTGTACCATGCCACCAGGTACTGAGAGGCTATTCCTTTTAGGGCAGTCACTACAGTGTCTATAACCCTCCTTGAAATCTTCACCAGTGTTGGGTTCCCTACGGAGGTGATCTCAGAAAGAGGCACCCATTTTATGTCCATCTATCTCAAGGCTATGTGGAATGTATGTGGTATGGCCTACACGTTCACCACTCTCTGCCATCCCCAAGGTAATGGTCTAGTTGAAAGATTCAACATCACAATGAAAGGCATGATCCTGGGGATGGCCTTCTCCCATGCCTGCTATTCACCTACAGGGAGACCCCCCAAAAAAGGAGTTGGCTTTAGTCCCTTTGCGTTACTCTTTAGACACCGTGTAAGGGGTCCACTAAGCTTGGTAAGCGAGAGTTAGGAGAAACCCTTTAAGAAACCAAAGCAGGACATAGTGAATTATGCCCTTGACCTTCGCTCCAAAATGACTGGGTACATTAAGGCGAATACAAATTTGGTGGCCAGCCAGGAGCTTGTGAAGCACTGGTATAACAAGAAGTCCTCCATGGTTGAGTACCAGCCAGAGTAGTTGGTGCAGTTCTTGAATCCTGTTGCATCCAGAGCACTGCAAGATAAGTAACTGGGTCAATCTCCATCATACAGAAGAAGGGGGAAATCACCTACTTGGTGGTCTTGAGTTCCCACAAGAACCATCACAGGGGCATCCATGTGAAGAGGCTCATGTTGCACCACAACAGGGCAAACATCAGCATGTTGATGGTGACAGATGGAGGGGAGGAAGAGGAGTGAACCTCTCTCTGGCCCCTTGTCCTCTAAAGGCCACAAAGGAAGTGTGGAAGGAGTACTCTCCTCCCCCTTAACGTACCTGCACCAAAGAGACTGCTATCTGTTATTGAGGCAGATTGTGCAACTGTTTTCTCTGAACCCACGTCCAACTACATGGTTGTACCCATGATGTGACAGTTTTCCTGTAAAGAGCAAGATATAGACTGTCTGACCAGGTAAAGCGGAGTGTGATAGACTCTTCTTGTAGTCCATGGGCCAGCTCAGTGGTTCTGGTGCGCAAGCCGAATTCAGTGAGGATTTGGGTATATTATATGGCATGACGGAGTGGCCTTACAGTGGGGTACACTTGCAAAAAATGTATTGGGTCCAGTCAGACACGTTTGCATAACTTTAAGCTCAACCCTGGGTAGCTATGGCTACTTCGTGCATAGCGTACCTTGATCCGGTAAACTTCACATGCATGTTGTCGCCCTTTACCGAAGCAATTGCCTCTCCTCTATCCTCACTAGTCCCTTTCCTTCAATTTAGACAGATCTTCTCTGGACACCATCCTCTTCTGATTGTCACTTGTGACCCCTCCCAGGTAATCACCACCCTCCCTCCCTTTCACCCCTCCCCTATCCTCCCGCTTGGCTAATACCCTCCCTTTATCTCTTGTACAGCACTTTTCAACGCAAAGTAACTAAGTCCTGATGAGGACCCTTATTCGTCCGGGTCGAAATGCCGTCGACCATTCAGCGTTCGTCTAGGCAGCTTCTTGGTTCCAAAAAACAAAAAAATTCTGAAAACCTTGGAAAAAGTCATACCTACTGTTTTTGTAACCATTTGTTATCCTTTGCGCCGTTGCTCGCTGTTCTTTTCCCTTATTACACTTGTCACTTTGCGCCATTTACTTCTTCACGAGCACTATTGTGCACAGTGTACCTTGGGTTACCATTTAAATAGTGTAATGTAACGTAGTGCTGATTAACTACTGTTTTCTCTCCAAGTACACTGACCAAGGCTTTGGTTCTTCCTTAAGTTCTTTTGGTCTCCCTTTTTCCATGTACTTGACATTGATTTATCATATATTGTACCTGTCTTTATACGTAATTTCAAATAGCTTCAAGCGCATCCTGATATGTTTTTGATGAAGTCAGTGCGCACATGTGCGCTGACACGCTCAGATGTGGTGAGCGGGGGCCGGGTGGAATTTCCGGTGCGGGTCATAGATGGGTGGCCCACGGAGGGGCCAGTGCCCCCTCTTGGGTGGATGCCAGGATGGGGTAGTTCCATCCTTGGCACACGAGTGCCACAGGCGAGTACAGAACCGTTCTATCCTTGGCACTTAAGGGGATAAATGACTACATGTTCCATTTGTAAAATGCACTTTTTTAAAAGTGAGTTTAATCGTTAAAAGGCTTTTATTGACCGGTTAGGCAGCAAGTGTAAACTGCAGTAAACAGGCAGCAGTGGTTTTCCTGAAGCCGTGTTTTCTTTATGATGCTAGTGGATAGCCGAATAAGTGCTGCAGTTCACAGGTGACATTTTAACTTTCTACGCTATAATTACATTTTCTACACAAAATTCTATTATCTTATTAGAAAGTTCAGTAAGGCAATCAAGGATTGCCAATTTGTACATGCTTTAGGGAATAGGACACATACACTGGGCACAAGGCAAAAGTTGTAAAAAAAAAAAAAATAAAGCAATGCATTTCACCCCAAAATGGGAGTAACCATGTACAAAGTGTTTTTTTTCTTCTTTTTTTAAATCTCACAGCAAAGCACTACTGGGAATGGAGAATGGCTTTGTGGACTTGCTAAGCAGTGCTCATCAACAAGTTCACAAGTGGGAACTAGACACCCCAGACCTGTAAAAGCACTTTAATCAGTGAGGTACCCTAACCATTGTTGTTTTTCTGCTCCCAGAAATGCAAAATCCCAAGTCTTTGCCTTCGAGGTATACACACCCTCAGTCAACGCACTGTGGATGAACGGGTCCACGATATTTACCTAGAGTTTTCTCCTCTCCCACTCATCCATTCCAAGCATAGTGAAAAGATGAGGCAGGTTTTCACGGCCCTCATTCTAGTTGCTCCAGCCTGGGCAAGACCACCCTGATATCCATTGCTCTCCATGAGATATTCCCACTGACTTGAATCAGCATTGTGGGATGCTTAGACGGCTAAATCTCAGAGTCTGCCACCTTAGTTCTTAGAGTTCAACTGTCTTAAACTGCCAAAGGCATGCATAGGTTTTTTGCTTGAGGCAAGGCACCCCACCACTCATGACTGTTACACATTCAAATGGAAGAGATTCATGCACTACTGTAGTTCCAAACAGACCCTTTTAAGATTTCTTTCAAGAGATTGTCTGTTACCTCCTACACCTATGCATGTTAGGCTTTGCATACACTTCTATACACTTACTCTTAACTGCAATAACACAACAGCTAAAACTTCTCTTTTCAAGGTCCCATTCATTAAGACCTTTTTGGAGGGTCTTCAAAGGCTAATACTTCCAATAGTGCCCCCTGTCTCTGATTGAAAACTGAATTTGGTCCTCACATGACTTCTGGGGCCCTCCCTTTGAGCCCCTACACTCATGTTACCTACAGTTCATGCCTTGGAACATGGGCTTCCTAGTTGCAGTCAACTCCCTCAGACGAATTAGTGAGCTTCAGGTACTTACAATACAGGAACCTTTTATCCAGGTTGATCAAGATAGGGCTGTTATTCACGCCAAACACAAATTTCTGCAAAAAGTGGTCTCACCTTTTACTTGAACCAGACCTTTGAGCTACTCTTCTTCCCACTACCAGAGTCTGTCGTGGAAATGGCACTTCACACGGCAGATGTTAAGACGGCGCTTATGTACAATATTGATAGCACTAAGATATTTGGGAAGTCCAATCAACTTTTTGTAGCCTTCGCCAAACCCTACATTTCTAAAGCAAATATATCTGAAAGAGACATCTAGCCGCATATTCCTTACATTTGAATATCCCAGGCATCAGACTGGATCCGGAAGATTTTTCTTCAAGCAATACCCCTGCTCACTGGTACGTGGCGTCGGTCCGTTCCGTGTGACATCGCCTGCATTTTCCGTGCCGGAATTGACTTCCTCGTCACCTACATAGGCACTACCTCGGCATGTTGACGTCCGTTTAGTCAAACGCTGATCCATAAATCGAGATACCCTCTGTCACTTTTGACAGGATTTAAAAAACTTTTTGTATACCCCATTTTTTCTATGGTGCAGGAAGACTTCAGGTTTCAAACTGTACGGTATCGATCACGGTTCCATGTCGGTGACGGAACTGCAATTAGTTTGCTTGTGGTGTTTAGAGTGCGACCACGTCTCCAATTCGTGCTCCATCTGCCGGGCCATGGCTCCGAAGGCTTTAAGTGAGTGGTCCCTAAAGCTGCTTGCGGCCCAGCAGGCGATGCCACGCCTTTCTCCTCACAGGTCTCGGTCCCGGTCGAGAGGAAGGTCCCGGACCCGCTCTAGGAGTCCCAAGTAGTCTTTGTCCCACTCACAATCTTCAGGACATTCAGGTAAGAGGCAAAAGAAGTTGAAACGTGCTTCAACTTCTCCCCATCCATCGACCAACGGGATGGGGGAGCCTCCGCGTCCAAAGCCTCATTCTCCGGAACATGCGCCTCCCCACCTTTCCATGAGTGACTCCAGCTCAATGTTAAAGAATTTTATGAGTTCAAGTACCTCATTTTTTTGAGTGGTGTGGCCCCTCCGGGACGTCTTTAGGCCCCACGCAGGCTTGTTTGGCTTCCACGCCGGCAGCTCCGACCACAACTCCAATGTCCTCTACTAGATCTGGCCATACATCTGGACCTTTTGTGGGAAACTGTTTTGCAAGTGCTGCCACAGGTCCCGGAGGAAGCACGGACCATCCTCTCCCAAGCCATAACAGACTTAGGCATGCAACAAAGTTGCCATTCGATGTGGCTTAGACACGACCGTCTCGCTGGGCAGAACGATTTGCTCGGCGGTGGCCATCAGACGCCATATCTGGCTGAGAACATCTGGCTTTTCTGGGGATTTCCAGGCTTTGCTCGTGGACATTCTCTTTAATGGCTTCTGCCAACAAACCTTCCTAGTCTTGCCCTTCCAGCCCATGGGCATTTAGTTGGTGGCAGGCCACGCCATCACCCGCACCACTGGCAAAACATCACTTCGGACTGATGAGTTCTCCAGGTTATCCAAAGGGGCTACTTCCTCCACTTCGAGTCCACTCCTCCCTCCATCCTCCCCCTATCTAGTCTGTACTTGTGCTCCAGGAGGAAGTCATGGCTCCCTTGGCCAAGGGAGCCATAGAGAGGGTTCCGTTGCTACAAGGAGGCTGTGGTTTCTATTCCCGCTACTTTCGGGTCCTGAAAAAAGACATGGGCATCTGTCCTATCCTAGACCTCCAAGCTTTCAACTACTTCCTAAAAAAGAGGAGTTGAAGATGATCACGTTGGCTCATGATTTGTCTGCCCTGGACCCTGGAAATTGGATGGTAGCTTTGGGCTTGCAGGATGCGTATTTTCACATCCCCATCCTGTCTGCTCACAGGCATTACCTGCAATTCACTGTGGGCCACGAGCACTTCAGTTCACGGTACTCCCTTTTCGTCTTACCAGCATCCCTCTGGTGTTCACCAAGATGATGGTGGTGTTTGCAGCTCATCTGTGGAGATCAGGGATGCCAGTCTTTCTCTATCTTGAAGACTGGCTGTTGAAGGTGTGCTTGCCACAGGCGGTCGTCTCCCACCTTCAGACTACGGCAGACCTCCTGCATTCGCTGGAGTTCACTATCAACATGGCAAAGTCAAACCTGACTCCCTGTCTGACGCTCCCTTTCATCAGAGATGTTCTGGACACAGTGCAGTTTCAAGCCAATCCTGGCAAGTCCAAGATATTCAGGATATACCACCTATTTTTAAGTCTCTATCTTGGATTTTGCTGAGAATGACTGAGGCTGCTGGGCCTCATGGCCTCCTGCATCCTGCTAGCAACGCATGCTAGATGACATATGCAAGCTCTGCAGTGGGACCTGAAGTTCCAGTAGGCGCAGCATCAGGGGTATCTCCCCGACATGGTCTATATCTCTCAGGGCCCAGCACAAGACCTGCAGTGTTTGCTAAAGAATCACAATTGGGTCAGAGGTAGATTCCTCCCCCTTCCCCAACCAGATCTCGCAGTAGTGACAGATGCGTCACTTCTGTAATAGAGCGGCCATCCGGGGAAGTTGAGATCAGAAGACTCTGGTCTCCTGCAGATTTCGGACTCAACATCAACATGCTGGAGCTCAGAGTGATCCAATTGGCATTGAAAGCCTTTCTACCCTCCATCAGGGTGAAGGCTGGTTCAAGTGTTCATGGAAAACACTACTGCTATGTGGTACTGCAACAAACAGGGTGGAGTGGGGTCATGGGCGTCTTATGAAAAGGCCCTGCGTCTCTAGACGGGGCTGGAACAGCGAGACTTATTCCTGGTGGTTCAACACCTGGCAGGTTCTCAGAACGCCAGGGGAGACTAACTCAGCCTTCGATGCCTAGCGGCTCACGAGTGGCATCCAGATCCGGAAGTAGCGCAAGGTCTTTGAACAGTGAGGAGAGCCTTGGTTAGATCTGACCGTAAACAACATGCAGTGTCAGCAGTTTTGCCCGCTGGAGCTTTCAAGGCGGCGCTCTCTTGGAGACGCTTTTCGTCTTGAGTGGAGCTCATAAAATGTTAATTGTAATTGTAAAAATATTTATTAAGCGCGGTTGCTGCCCGTAGGCGTCCAAGCGCTGAGTTGAACAGAGAAGTGACGGGAAGAGGAGCTAAGGTACGCAGGATTTGGCGAACAGCAGTGTTTTTACGTTTTTACGGCATGAGAAGAGGTCTGGGTTGGAACGGAGTGAAAGGGGGAGAGCATTCCAGAGCCTGGCGGTATTCAAAGAGAACAGCCTGCCCCCAGACCTGGCTCGCTTCACTCTGGGAACAACGGCGAGGAACGCCTCCGTCGACCGAAGGTTCCTGTTAGGGTGGTAGGGGATGACAAGGTCGTTGTTAATGGCTGGGCCCGTTTTCCAGAAGGCGCGGTGCGCCAAGCACAGCGCCTTAAAGGCCACTCGCTGCCTCACTGGCAACCAGTGGAGACTTTTTAGAGCAGGTCTGGCCGACTGGGTGCGCGGGATTTTCAGCAGAGAACGTGCTGCACAATTTTGCACAACCTGCAATTTTCGGAGGGTCATCTCCGGAGCCCCCACATATAGGGCATTGTTCGAGTCCAGGCGAGACTGGATGAGACCTTGTACAGCCACCTTTTTGGCCTCTAAGGGAAGTAGCGGGAGAACCTTCCTCAAGATTCTAAGTAGGCCAAAACATGAGGCGGACAGTTTTGTGGCCTGGGTGGAGAAGGAGAGTTTGTTGTCCAGCCACACTCCCAGGCTTTTAACACTTTCCTTAGGGGAGGGGGGGGGCCCAGTGCACTGGGCCACAAGGAGGTGAAAGGCACAGGAGAGGTTGGGCCTAGGAGCATGAGCTCCGTCTTTTCTCCGTTTAGTTTAAGGGAGGAGTTGGTCATCCATCCCTTGACGTCCTCTAGGCATTTTAACAGATTGACTGGGGAATGCCTGTTATTCCCAGTTGCCAGCGAGACCACAAGCTGGGTGTCGTCGGCGTATGACACCATTTTAATGCCATACGGTTCGACAACACCCGCCAGCGGCCCCATGTACACGTTGAACAAAACCGGGCTCAGGGAGGAGCCCTGTGGTACTCCACAGCTCAGGGGTTTGTTAGAGGACATTGTCTCACCGTCGAAGATCTGAAACGACCTCCCAGACAGAAAGGAGTCAAACCACCTTAAAGCATCACCTGAAACTCCGATGTTATGGAGACGGTCCAGCAAGGTGGTATAGCTGACCGTATCGAAGGCTGCACTTAGATCAAGGAGGATCACTGCCACTGATCCTCCCTGATCCAATATCCTTCTAGTTTCTTCGGTGACCGCTAACAAGGCGGTTTCCGTACCATGCTTTGGTCTGAAGCCTGTCTGGGATGTGTGTAATAGAGAGTGGTCCTCCAGGAACTGGACCAGCTGTGCATTTATATATTTCTCTAGCACCTTGCTGGCCCAAGGGAGAAGTGAGATGGGGCGGTAGCTGGAGTGGTCATCTGGGTCTAGGCTGGGTTTCTTCAACAGCGCCCGTACCATGGCTTGCTTCCAAGCTGTGGGGACAGAGCAGGCAGATATGGACGTGTTTAGAAGATCCAGAATTACAGGCAGGGTGGCTTTGCTAGCCTGCATCAGGACTTCTGGAGGGGCAGGATCACAGGGAGAGCCCGACTTGACCTGTCGTGCCACTTTGCTTAAAGTGTCGAGGTCCAGAGGAGGGAAGTGCTCGAGAGAAGGCTGGTCACGGTGAAAAGGTGGTCTAGGGGGGGGTCGATTAATCACATCCGGGGTTGTGGCTGTAGTTGGAAAGGAAGAATACATTTTTTAAACTTTGTTGTAAAAGAAATCTGCAAGCTCGTTGCATTGGTCCTGGGTTTTGTTAGGAGGGGGTGCCGTATTGGCACTGGAACATTGCTTTATAATTTGGAAAATTTCTTTGGGCTTTGATTTCGCTTCTAATATTTTCTCAGCGTAGTGGGTTGCCTGGGCCGCTCTGATCCCTTCTCTGTAGGCTTTAATCGCCTCTTTGTAGGAAGCCTTTTTGTCTGGGAGGAAGTCTAAACGCCAGGCTCTCTCTCGTTGCCTGCAACGGCGTTTTAGCTGTCTTAGAGAGTCAGAGAACCAGGGGGCAGATTTCTGTAGTCTCTTCGAGGAGGATCTATGAAACGGGAGGATCGAGTCTAGCGAGTGGGTGATCCAACTTTCATAGTTGACGTTTGCCACATTAGGGTCTAGGCAAGGTGCCGGGCGAGTGGAGTCCAGGTTGTGCAGCCAGGCCTCCAAAGGGAGTTTTGACCAGTTCCTCCTGGTAGTGACTTGAGAAGGTAATTTGGGGGTTTTAAGTGTGACCCAGGTAAACGGGACCAAAAAATGGTCTGTCCATGGAAGAGGGATGGGTTGATCAACAGTTATATCCAGGCAGTTACTAAATATAGGGTCAAGTAAGTTGCCTTTTTCATGGGTCGGGGCTGCGACCAGTTGGGACAGTTGGAGAGCTTCCAGATCATCTAGTAATTCCTGAGCAATGTGGTCTGAGGGGGAGTTAAAGTGGAGATTAAGGTCCCCTAGGATCGTGTGGTTGGCGGAAGAGAGGATTCTTTCCGCTATAATTTCTGGAAGAGACCTATGGAACACTTTTACAGGCTCAGGGGGGCGGTAGATCAGGGTGCCGGAGAAAGAGCTGTTTGCGTTGAACTCTATGCAGAATGCTACACTCTCGCACTCAGAGATAGTTTCTGCTGTAGTACGGCATCGGTATTGGTTCTTCAATATGATCGCCAGACCACCGCCTCTCCCTACCTGTCTATCCAATCTAAGGATATGGTAGCCTACGGGTAAGGCTAGAACCACATCTGGCTCAGAGTGAACAGTGAGCCACGTTTCAGTCAGGAAAACCGCGTCTGGCTTTTGCTCCTCAAGCAGCAAGGCAATCTGTGTGCTATGTTTTGGTAAGGAGCGGCAATTTAGCGCGTACATACGGTACGTTTGTGCCGTGGCCGACGGGGATTTGCGGAAGGAGTGTTTGCACCCCGGACATCGGGCGGGTAGCTCTGTGGGAGCATAGATATGGGAGCACTGATAAGTGGCAGTCCTACCTATGCTGTATAAAGCCGCAAAGCTGTAAGTCCTGCTCTGGATAGGGTGGGAGCCAGGGTATGTGGCCCCGGGTCCCGACTGGTCGCGGACGGGCGCAGACGGGCTTGACTTGTGCGCGACTTCGGCGCGCAGTCGGCGCTCCCGCTGCGCTCATCCGCTGCGCTTGCGTGGAAAACACATTTGAAGTGAGAGGGTGTGGGCGTGGCCTGTAAGGTGGGCGTGGCCTCGCAAGAGCAGCGATGGCGTCCCTGACAGAATGATGTCCCAAACAGTGCTAAATCCGCTGGTTTGTAAGATCCTGTTAGGCGCTTCAGCCCAGAAGAAAGCACAGGTGAGAGTGCAAGTGAATTAAAAGCACAACAAAAGATTCAACAATTTTTAAAAATTCTACAAGTTTTCTCCTCCGGCTTCCGCCTCAGAGGTTGAAGTTCAACTAACGCGCTAGTGCTCCGCGCTGTAGTTATAGGCGGGGGGTGTGGGCGTGGCCTGTAAGGTGGGCGTGGCCTCGCAAGAGCAGCGATGGCGTCCCTGACAGAATGATGTCCCAAACAGTGCTAAATCCGCTGGTTTGTAAGATCCTGTTAGGCGCTTCAGCCCAGAAGAAAGCACAGGTGAGAGTGCAAGTGAATTAAAAGCGCAACAAAAGATTCAACAATTTTTAAAAATTCTACAAGTTTTCTCCTCCGGCTTCCGCCTCAGAGGTTGAAGTTCAACTAACGCGCTAGTGCTCCGCGCTGTAGTTATAGGCGGGGTGTGTGGGCGTGGCCTCGCAAGAGCAGCGATGGCGTCCCTGACAGAATGATGTCCCAAACAGCGCTAAATCCGCTGGTTTGTAAGATCCTGTTAGGCGCTTCAGCCCAGAAGAAAGCACAGGTGAGAGTGCAAGTGAATTAAAAGCACAACAAAAGATTCAACAATTTTTAAAAATTCTACAAGTTTTCTCCTCCGGCTTCCGCCTCAGAGGTTGAAGTTCAACTGCTCATTACCACATGCTCAAGCATACTGGCTCCACCTCAGAATCTTTTGCTCTCAGCTGGCGGGTAGTGTTGAAGCCACAGTGGCTGAGCATAGTAAAAAGAGTGAAAAACACAGAGAAACATTTGTCATCATCGCTGGATTCCAGGAAGGAGGGAGGGTGCATGTGAATCTATAGGACTGCATGCGACCAGCGCTAAAAGGTAAGCTCAGGCACACGCAGGACATATTTATTGACCCAGTCAGGGCTAGGGTAATTACTCCCAGGGTTGAAAAAAAGTGCAAGCCATCACCTATCAATCCAGCGTACATCAAGGGCCAGCTTACACCTGACTCACTGGTAGTGGCCACAGCTCGTAAAAGAGCAAATTCTCAAACATCTGGTGACTCTCTGCCACCAGATAAAAAATTTTTTTTAAAAAATGTATGCAGCAGGTAAGAGTGGCTGCACAATCTGCCAACCATAGGAAAATTGCAGACATCATTGGTCTTTTATCTCGTTTTGACTGGGCACACTCTGATGAGATGGAGACGAGATTCTCCAGCATCTCCCAGAAGAATACAAGAAGCAATCATATCAGATCACCTCAAAAGGCAAGCTCATTTCAAACACCACAATATGGCGTTTTCTTGATGCAGAGTCAGCTGCTAAGGGCATTAATTCTGGTATCTTAATTAGACTCCATGCCGGGCTAAGGGTGTCTGGTTTTAAACCTGAAGATCAGACGAAGCTGTTAGCATTCCGCTTTGATGGGGAACATCTTTTTGGCCCTCAGGTAGACACCCTTTTGGAGAAAACTAATAAAGATAAGATGGCGAAGGCAATTGGGAGTGCTACAAACTTCATCACAACAGGGCTCCTTTCGCCGCTCATCTTATTGTGGAGGATCAAAACACCATCCCCTGAGACCTCCACTATAAACCATAAGACACACCCAAACATCCTCTCCCAAAGGATATTACAAAAGCTCCTACAGGGGTAACGACTCATGAGGCAGAGGTGGCTTTAGCACACCTATCGCAAGCGCCTCTAAACCTTGACTTACCTGCCATTCGCCCCAATTACACACCTGTCAGTGGACGATTTGAACAGTTCTTTCCCACATGGTGGAACATAATCTCCGACCAGTGGGTGTTGGATATTAACCAATAGGGTTATTGCCTGGACCTCACATCCACACCTCCAAAAATTTCACCTCACAAACACAAGCTATCCACAGACTGTCAGCAGCTGCTCAGACAGGAAGTACAAGCTCTCCTACAAAAAGGACCAATAGAACTTGTGCCATTACACCAACAAGGAACGGGGGTCTATTTACTTTACTTCCTAATACCCAAAAAGGAGAAGCCTCTTATGAGAATCCTGGACATAAGACCCCTAAACAAGTACATTCTATCGGAGCATTTTCACGTGGTCACTCTGCAGGATGTCATCACTCTACTTCAACAGGATGGCTGCATGGGACCTCAGACGCCTACTTCCCCGTACCAAATCACCCAACACATCGCAAAGATCTCAGGTTTGCGTTTCAAGGTCAACACTTAAAATTCAAAATTCATTCATTCGGGGTCACTACAGCTCGAAGAGTATTCACCTAATGCCCAAAGGTAGTAGCAGCTCATTTACGAAGGCAAAACATACATGTGCATTACAGCCTGCTTAGAGAACATACCCAGGCTCCCATTCTCTGGCTGAGCACCAAACTACGGCGCTCAGACCAATCACAGCGCTGCATTGCAGCATTGTGATTGGCTCAGGGTAGCCTGGGTGCTTCCTTTTCCGGACATCATCCCCTACGATCTGGGCCGGCCACCACTGGATTCTGGGTAATAAAATATCCTGGGATCCACATAAGCCACACATCCTTGGGCTTCCCCAGGTGTCTAGTTTTCAGAAAAGTCTGGGTTTGGTAGGTTTGCCTGCATGGCCGCCGAGCCCGTTTCCAAAATCGCAGCTGACCCCCCTTGCAATGCCAGGTCGTTTTGTGATTGATAAACTTTGATGCCTCCACAATGCGTTTTGGCCCCTTCCCTGTGGTGGGCACTTGACCCACCCACACAAGTGAGGTAGCATTTTTATCAGAACATCTGGGGGAACGCTGTGTGGTATGAAATTTGTGGTTTCTTTCCGATTCTAGAAGAATATGGCATAGTAATGCAAGGAAAATGTGACTGTAGACACATTTTGAGGTTTGCAGGGCATTTTGGGTAAGAAGACTTGTTTGGATCCACGAGAGGGACACCAATCACCCTGTACTCCCCTGGGTTTCTATCTCGAAAATATCTAGAATTGGTAGATTTTCCCTAGGGACAATGTACACCATGGCAGAGTAAGACAAATATCACCTCACAGCCAACTATTCCTCAAGTACACACACATACTGGTTGGATTTGGCACGAGGATGAGTGAAGTTTTAGAGCATCAAATTTAATTAATAAGAGATTTCACGAAAAGGAAATGCACTGTTCATAATTAAAAGGTTAAAAACCTGAACCAATGACTCACAGCTGGTGAGCTGTAAAGCACTGGCAAGGCACAACCTCTTTAAAGGCCATTCACAAACCTTTCATACGTGACACATACAAGACCATTCACACGGCCAGCCACAGTCCCAGCACATTATAACACTCACATCAACAGACAATGTAGAGACCATGTACACCCTGGCAGAGAAAGACAGAAAATTCAAATATTACTTGACAACCAGCTGTTCTTCAAGTACACACACACACACTGGCTGGATTTGGCATGAGGGTAAAGTCAATCAATACAAAGCACACAAAAACCTATATACTGCAAAACATTACCACTCAACTTGCTGAAGACAGCTAGACTCGCCAGCACCTACTCTGCCCAGACACAGTAAGCACCAAAGACATCTCACTAGAAAAACAAAAGGAAATGACACACAAGGAAACACAATACACATTGTGCACAAATACAAGGCCACTTTCACACACATTCAAACAGAAGCTAAATAGGCTGCTATGATTACAGCATTTCCAAAAAACACATTCATGCAGGTCAATGATACTCATTTGGAGTACACAGTATAAAAAAAAAATTCTTACCAAATAGTGGCAAAACCACAAGGAAAACAAAAGCTTTGCACTAGAATAAAAAGGAGAAAAAAAATTACAATCACCAATGTTAACAAAAAATAGCAGTTAACATTATCAAACACTACTGTCTGCCCATCACCATACAAATGCCAGCCAAATACACTGCCAGCCAAGCGCCAGTCCACACACAGCCAGCCAAACGCCAAAACACTCAGACCATCAGCCAAACTACATTTCTCACACAAACTTTACCTGGTAGTCTAGTGGCTTCTGCCCCACTTGAGGGTAAATGGGCCTAGAACGATGGCTGATCTGCCCCGCGGGGGGGTGGGGGTGCAGGAAACCGCCAAAATATTCACCCCAAAAACGGGAGAGACCCTGGACCAAGTGACTGTTCCCCAAAACATTACATGCCATGTATAATAAAATCCCTGGTGGTTAGTGGCTATTGCCCCGCTAGTGGGGCAGATGGGCCTAAACATATAAGGCCGATCTGAACCTAAGAGGGGCAAAAACAGCCAAATTATCCCTGGTGGTCTAGGGGCTTCTGCCCCCCTTCGGGAGCAGATAGGCCTATAACTATAAGTCCGAAATGGCCAAATTATCAATGCACCAAATGTGGAGCAAACCTTTCCCAAGGGGTCGCTCACCCTAAACATAACACACTAAATCCCTGGCTTCTAGTGGGTTTCAACCCTCCCAGGGGGCTAGAATGTCTGAAAAAAGGCTCATCTAGCTCCAGGGCGTAGGAAACACTGAAAAACATGCTGCCCCCGGGTCAGTGACCCTTGCCCAAGAGGTTGATTCCTTATAAATATATTTTAAATGAATTCCTGGGGCCTAGTGGGTTTTGACTCCCCGACCCCCTCTGGGAGGGCACATCGGCCGTAAAAAATGGCTGAATCAGCCATCGGGGGTGGCCAAAGCTCTGATCTCCTATGCCTCCAGGGGGGTGACCCTTGCCTAAGGGGTTGATCCCCAAAATACCACAAAAAAAAATCCCTGGTGTCTAGTCATGTGGATTTCTGCTCCACAATCGTGGCCCCACTCGCTATTGTGGAGAAGGAATCCACTCCCTATTGATGCAGGCGGAAAAGTACCCCGCGTCTGTTCGCCTGTAAAAAAAAAAAAAAAAAAGAAAACCCTGGGAGAAGGACTTACCAAAACACATCCTCTCCCTCGACACGCTGGACGCAAATGGCTTCCAGTGCGTCCCTTGCTGCACTGGATGACAGCGCACCGTGAGTGCGCCATCATCAGATCGCCGAGAGAGAGTTTGGGATGGCAGCGGAAGCAATTCCGCTGCCATCCCTAGTGGAGGCATGTGGGTGGGTGCCCCACCGAGGTGGGTGGGGGCAGCGCTTCTCCCGTGGGTAGGTGTCTGGACGTAATGGTTACGTCCTGGAGACATGAGCGCCACGGCCGAGGATGTAACCGTTATGTCCAAGGCACTGAAGGGGTTATCGGCACAGGCTCAGGACCTTGTTTGTTACCAGCTGCATTTGCAAACTTCAGGGTTAGCTTTCACTTCTATAAAGATGCACTTAACTGCAGTTGCCGCATATCTACAAAATAGAGAACACACCTCTATCTTCAGGATCTCTGGAAGTAAAGCTTTTTTACAGAGTTTTAAAAGAGTTATTCTGCAGGAGTCTCTCCCACTCGAGCTTGGAATCTCAAAATTGTGTTAACCAGGTTAATGGGACAGCCATTTGAACCTCCGCATCAAATGCCCTCTCCAGTTCCTTTAATGGAAAGTTGCATTTCTCATTGCAATCATTTCACTCTGACGTGTCCGTGAGCTTCAGGCATTAACTCTAGAAGCACCATTCTTCCAGCTTCATAAAGACAAGGTAGCACTACTTACCAACCCTAAATTCCTTCCAAGAATAGTATCTCAATTCCACTTGAACCAATCTATTGTGCTGCCAGTATTCTTTCCTCAACCCGGTTCAGTTGCTGAAAAAAGCTTTACACACACACTAGATATGAAAAGGGAACGTATGTACTACATTGATAGAACTCAGCCATACAGAAAGACAACAATTTTTTTTCAATTCAAAAACCAAAACCAAGGAACAGCCATTTCTAAATCGGGCATATCACGTTGGATTGTAAAATGTATCCACACTTCATATTCGAAAGCCAAACAAGCTTTCCTGTTCCTCCAAAAGCCCACTCTACTCACAAAAAGGAGCTACTATGGCTTGCCTAGGAAATATACCCACGGCTTACATATGAAAGGCAGCTATATAGACCGCACCGCACACATTTACCAAACACTATTGTGTAGTTGTCATGGCCCATCAACAAGCCAATGTAGGCCAAGCAGTTCTAAGCATATTATTTCAAGCAAATGCACCCCTCACAGGTTAGCCACAGTTTTGAGAGGAAATCTGCTTTACAGTCTATGCTAAGCATGTGTATCTACAGACACACATGCCTTTAAACCGTGAATGTTACTTACACTGTAAGCATCTGTTTGTGGAATGTATTGCTGTAGATTCACATGCGCCCATCCTCCTCCCCAAAAACCTGTGGGGTTGTAATTATCTCATTTACATTACATTTTCATGGTCATCTCACTAGGATACATCATACCTGTATGTTCATAAATTCCATTATAGTAATGCTTTGCACTTTGTAAAAATAAGTCATAATGGGCCAAAAAACATGTATTGCATCTTGTAGACATTTGTTCCTCTCACCAAATGTGGGATTAATTGAAGAATCCGTCCCTCTCCCTGCCGTGCTCTGACCTTCAACAGGTACGTGTTCATTGCAGCCAGTTTAGTAACCAAATGCCCTTCGTTGTAGTAACACCGACCTCATGTCGATGAACACCATATTCTGGAGGTCAGCGGCGGATACACAAATCCTCTCCATAAATTGCCACTGCTGCCGAACAAACTGGCGGGCAGGCGGGTGCTTCCGTCGTGACTTTGGCCGTCACGAAAATTATTAAACACCAAGTTCCCACTTCGAGGAGTCACGGAGCACTCTTCGGTTAATAAACTTTAATTTAAGCAGACTAACTTATTTCGGCAATTCCGCCTTTCTCAGTGCCTTAGTGCATAATTATTACATCAGTTCCACATTTAAAGCACCCCTGTTTCGTGTGTGTGTGTGTGATATATATGCATGTATGTATTATATTATACATAACGGTTAACTGTTTTATGAGCCTCTATTGCCATCAAGAGGTGCCGGTTCCATAAACCACAATGCTGAAGGCTGATGGGTTCATAAATATCACCATAACCCAGAGATGACAATATAGACCCCCTATATCATGTAACTTGTAATGTATTTTTTTATATGCCATGATTTTTTTGTTGATTTGAGTACTCTCTAGAAAGATTTGAGCATCCTCCATTTAGTATTCATCAAATGACCATGACTGCAGAGATGTCTGTTAATGTATTGAGAAATGTGTGTTTTGTTGGGGATAATGTGCTAATATTTAAAATGTGTTTTATGCAACAATGTGTATTATTGTAAGTCAAATTTTAAATGCAATGTGCATTGTAAGAAAATTAAGTACATGCATTCTAAAATGTTCTTTTCTGTTGTAAGTACATTGACACTATAGAGTAGGTTTAACAAGACATACCAAAAATGAATAAATGTGGAATGGAGTAACTTTTTGCAGACAATAAGCTCCTTTGTTTTCACACACTGGGGAAAATTGATTGGCCTGCAAGGGTGAGTGGCAGGTGTACTTAATGCTCTGAGAACAGCACTGTAACTGTAAAAGCGCTTTTTATTTTTCATTTTATATTACCAGCACTGCAAGAAGGACTATAAGCTTTTTTAATACACTTATTTACATTTTTTGTTTATGAAAGAAAGCTAAATATTCTGCAGATTAATTTAGCACTGTCAATCACAGGAAATAGTTAAGACTTTTTTTCTTTGACATAAAAGCCTGGAAATCAGTGGCAAACATGCCGTGAAATACACCTACCCCTCAGGGTTCAATCCTGAAGTCCAAGCATTCTTCATCAACATGCCTTTTACAAGGCAGAGTCTGATTAGCAGTGTGGCAGGTGGGAGGCACAATAGTTAAACAAGCATTGGCAAAGCAAAAAGGTCTCGGCAATCTTGAGCTATAGGCGTTGTAAATGTTAATGTATTTTAGGTATGTGTTACGGACTGGAGTGGATGGGTGTGGTGTGGAGTGGAATTATGTTAGTCTGAGTGGAATTGTTTGTTGTGGAATTGTGTGCTGTAGAGTTATGTGAAGCTGAATTATGTGGTATGGTGTGCATTGGAATTTATGTGGGTAGTTATGTGGTATTGAGTGTAGTGTAATTATGTGTAGTCTACTTGTGTGTCATGGAGTGTAATTATTTGGAGTGGTAGTGTGTGTTGTGGAATGAAATTGTGTGGTGTTCAATACATAATGCAAAGGAGCAGATGGCAACCTCATGACTACTTTATTTAAGTAAGGCCTGTGTGTGAGATCTGGACACAATTGAGCTCCTGCTATTTGATTGCAATAGTGCTTTTGGTCCAAATGCTGCTCTTCGAGAGCGTGCACAAGCCCTGCCATGAGAAATATTGTGCTTAGAATAAGCTTGTTTCAGAGCTGTTTAAAATACAGTAACCATCAAAAACACTTAGTGAGGAAAAGAAGAAAGGAAAGTCGTTTTGTGTATATGAAATACAAGGAAAGTAGAATTGAAAGACAACCTTTAGAGACATGGCCACGGGACTGTTTCCAGTGATAACCTGTCACCTTGAGATAAGATGAGTGACCTGGGGTAGGAGAGGCATTGGGCAAGCAACCACAGGTACGCTGGGGGAGTAAGCGACTGCGGAAGGAGGGTAATTGGGGGACGGGACAAGAAAATATGGCGAATGGGTCGGAGAGCAATATCACAACACATGCAAAATAAGGCGATGGGCAACAGGAGGGGGGAAGGAAGGAGCAGTCGAAGTCCTATGGCGGTCTGAGGACAGGGCAAGCAGCCAGGAGAGTAGTGGGTTTCTGCACAAAAGCAGACACACATAATCCCGCGATTTTTTACTGTACATATTTCAATATGCTGTAATCTTTTTAGAAAACTATATTTTTAAAGTACGCTGTCAGGACCCTCGACTGCTGCTGGCGACGGTAGTGGCCATCGTGAAATGCGCTATTTCTAAAACATTTATCAGGAGAGACACTCCAATATAGTCTATACAAGATGTCCACGACTGTAGCCACATCAGTTAGTACCGAAAAATACAATTAGCAGATAATTATTCGACATGTACTAATGTGAGATTTATGTGACTATCCTTATTACCATTTTAAAAACCTTTGAAATTCGGTGCAAAAACCAAAGGTTAAAGGGACCGTGTAGTTAGGTGAAAATGTCTGTTACAATGTACCGTTTTAAGCAAACAAAACCAGTGAAATTTTCCAATTATAATTAGCTCAACTAATTATAAATTGTGGCCTAAATTTACTCTAATACCCGCCTGCACCATGCACTGCTAATTGCATTACATATTGCGTCACTCTTGACATGTTCTATGACACTATTGATAACCCCAATGCAACATCAGAAATGACATTATTGATAACAAAACAGTGCATGGGAGGGGCAGGTTATAGTTAATTTAGGGAACAAGGTATAATTATTTACCAGACCTGTAACGTGAATTTCAGTGTTTTTGTTAGTTTAAACAGGCTGAGGGCAAGAACTAATTGCAGAGGAGTTGAAGTGTTATACTTAATATTAACACTTAAGTTGGTGTATTTAGTGCTGCTAAGCTTCCGGTCTACTGCAACCTTTTTCTGTCTTTACAGGTATGTTTTCAGTCTAGGTAACAACAGAAAGTGCTTGGATAACGGGAGAGAACAATAGATACACGTTTGTGCAGTCTGTAGTAAACCGCATGGTATTACTTTGTTTAATATGAATGCCACTGCCCCACTTAATGAGAAGTGGGTTTCACAGTAATCGTTTATTTGCATCTCAACCAAGCCCCATACCTACACAGTCCTTCAACAGTTATTTAATGAGCTGATCCAGATCTTTTCAACATCTTCTTCATATTGGGAGATACAGAATTTGGTTTTCCATTTTATTTCTATAGGACAGATGTGACCTAGGAGGATACCTAGGATGATAAGTGGTGGGTTGGAGTTTTGTGAGAGGCATAGGAAAATGATTTTGAGTGCTTTTTTTGAAGGTCTGGATGGAAGGAAACCATCTTTAGTTACTGAAATAGTCGTTTTAGAGATTCATGATGGGGAGAACACTTGTTTTCTTCGTTTGTGGTTGTAGTTTCTAGGATTAGTTGATTAGAGCTGTGGGTAGTGAAGGTGTGACCGCTAAAGAAGTTACCATACTAGGTATGTAGTTAATTATGTGCTTTGTAGATAATGCACATGGACGTGAACTTATTGCAAGCTGGAATGGGAGCGCAGTTTTGATTTTTAAGTGTTGGATTGAAATTATCATACACTAACACATATAGATGTTGCTTCACCCTTAAATCCCTAACAATCCTGCATAGTTCTGTGACACTACTAGGAGCTGACTGAGTAGCATTTAAAAAAAAAAAAAGTAAGATACTGGATTACATGCCAGTGCCATCTGGTAAAATTAAGTAGCTGGTGGTTAGGTTCTTCGCAAAGTCCTCTGTTGGGGACTTAATTCAAACCTTGTTGTTTTTTTTTCTCATGCAGTAATTTACCTTTTTTCGATTTTTCAGGATGGCTTTTCATGTTATGAGTAATTAAGAAAAACTAGTAATACATTCCAATTCTTTCGATATTTTGTTACTAGCTTATCACTCAAACTGTTTTATTTCTGTTAGGAGTGTACAAGGGGCTAGATGGTCTTGCTTAACAAACGAGTGCCTTTTTAGACCTACTCTTGCTATTAGCTTAGTATGAATAAATGATGCAGATGTTTAACTGGGCAAGTAAATTTCGATGTGGTAGTAACTGTTATGCTAGGGGCGGGCCAAGAGACTTTGCAGAAGGGGATGGTTCAGTCCAAACCCCCGCACCCCAAAAGATCCCAACCTAATTAAAGTACCTCTTGAGGTTGAGTGCACTATGGAGTGACGACTAAGATGAATATGGCTATTGTTTGATATGGTGGTAGTACCTTTTCAATAGTGGAATCTACTCTTTAGGTCTTACAGTGTATGCACTCTGTTGCAAGACTATTAGCTTACAGTGTGCCCATTTCTTAACATTGGTTGGCTTACTTGTCACTCATTTCCATGCTTATTTGTTAGATTGCGTGGGCTTTCTTTCCTTTGCTTGATTTGTCCTGCAACTGAAGCATGAAGGCATTACTTGTATCCTTCCATGGCTCCTTTTTCAGGTGCTACTGTTTCCCTTTTGTTTAAGCACTGTACAGGAGTCAGTGTGATTTCCAGCTGTCTGCCTTGTGTACTTCTCACCTTCTGCTGCGCTTGCTCTTGTTGCTCTCTCCCCACTTCCTCCATGATGCCCTTGTGTGCTTCTTCCCCCATGTTGCTTTCTCATCCGTCAGACCTCCCCACCCACTCCTTGTTGCACACTGATCCAATTGCCCCATTCCATTTTTCCTCTATTTGCTTCTGCCGCCTGCATCCTCTTGGTTGCTTTCCCCACCTGCGCACTCCATGTTGCTTCTCCCCACCTCCGCCGTCCGTGTTGCTTCCCTTCAATCACGCCACCTGCGTTGCTTCCCCAGCCCTCCATGATTCCACCCATCCCAATTGGTTGCTTCAAACCCCACCAACCGGATTGATTCTCCCACACCTGTGCTACTTTTTTGCTTTTTAGGTCTCGCCTAGCGATGCAGCGCAAAGCGCTGCTCGCTCGGCGAGATCTATTGTTGTCGACTTGCATTCGATGGGGGACAGGACATGTGCACGCGTATGGCAAGGCCACTCACCGCTATTTGGTTTCCTTTGATCTGCTGCTACTCCCTGAGCTGCTGTGCCTGAGCTGACGCTGTTGCTGTGTGTTGTTCCGCGGCGCGCCTCCCCTTGACTCGCTGGTGTGAGCGTGAGCTGCAATCCGCACGCTCTGCCTGTCGCTCCCAGCTGGAGTCAGAAGGGTTGAGGCTGGGCGAAGAATTTCAGCGCGCCTAACCTGGGGGACTGCGAGGACCAGAATCCCAAGCTGGGACCAGCTGGTTCCTCTTCCCCCAGGCGACACGCCCACGGACACGCCCACTGACGAGGCAGGATAAAGATTCGTGACACCCGCTTCGCGGGCGCCACTCACCGCTATTTGGTTTCCTTTGATCTGCTGCTACTCCCTGAGCTGCTGTGCCTGAGCTGACGCTGTTGCTGTGTGTTGTTCCGCGGCGCGCCTCCCCTTGACTCGCTGGTGTGAGCGTGAGCTGCAATCCGCACGCTCTGCCTGTCGCTCCCAGCTGGAGTCAGAAGGGTTGAGGCTGGGCGAAGAATTTCAGCGCGCCTAACCTGGGGGACTGCGAGGACCAGAATCCCAAGCTGGGACCAGCTGGTTCCTCTTCCCCCAGGCGACACGCCCACGGACACGCCCACTGACGAGGCAGGATAAAGATTCTTGACACCCGCTTCGCGGGCGCCACTCACCGCTATTTGGTTTCCTTTGATCTGCTGCTACTCCCTGAGCTGCTGTGCCTGAGCTGATGCTGTTGCTGTGTGTTGTTCCGCGGCGCGCCTCCCCTTGACTCGCTGGTGTGAGCGTGAGCTGCAATCCGCACGCTCTGCCTGTCGCTCCCAGCTGGAGTCAGAAGGGTTGAGGCTGGGCGAAGAATTTCAGCGCGCCTAACCTGGGGGACTGCGAGGACCAGAATCCCAAGCTGGGACCAGCTGGTTCCTCTTCCCCCAGGCGACACGCCCACGGACACGCCCACTGACGAGGCAGGATAAAGATTCGTGACACCCGCTTCGCGGGCGCCACTCACCGCTATTTGGTTTCCTTTGATCTGCTGCTACTCCCTGAGCTGCTGTGCCTGAGCTGACGCTGTTGCTGTGTGTTGTTCCGCGGCGCGCCTCCCCTTGACTCGCTGGTGTGAGCGTGAGCTGCAATCCGCACGCTCTGCCTGTCGCTCCCAGCTGGAGTCAGAAGGGTTGAGGCTGGGCGAAGAATTTCAGCGCGCCTAACCTGGGGGACTGCGAGGACCAGAATCCCAAGCTGGGACCAGCTGGTTCCTCTTCCCCCAGGCGACACGCCCACGGACACGCCCACTGACGAGGCAGGATAAAGATTCTTGACACCCGCTTCGCGGGCGCCACTCACCGCTATTTGGTTTCCTTTGATCTGCTGCTACTCCCTGAGCTGCTGTGCCTGAGCTGACGCTGTTGCTGTGTGTTGTTCCGCGGCGCGCCTCCCCTTGACTCGCTGGTGTGAGCGTGAGCTGCAATCCGCACGCTCTGCCTGTCGCTCCCAGCTGGAGTCAGAAGGGTTGAGGCTGGGCGAAGAATTTCAGCGCGCCTAACCTGGGGGACTGCGAGGACCAGAATCCCAAGCTGGGACCAGCTGGTTCCTCTTCCCCCAGGCGACACGCCCACGGACACGCCCACTGACGAGACGTACAAATCCCGATCAGCCTCCCGCAACGCGGGACGCGCGCGGGACCAAGCGCGGAACGAAGCCCGGACAAAGGGCGGGCCGTCTGTGGCCGTCCGGGGACGACCGAGGACGGGACGGGCCATCCCACTAACGTTGCGTACACGAGGACAGTACTCAACCTAATTTCTGATTCAACGCTAAAAAAGCGCCCTACTAGCTACTGATCATCTGAGATCGTGAGTCAAAGGTAAAAGTATCATTAATATACAAATCCTGCTGCCATTACCATAAGCGAGAAGGTAAATTTCCGACTCCAAGTATGAGGGCTCTAAAAAAACTACGCTCACGGACAATCTACATGAGACGTATGGGGACAGATGCAGCGGTAAGAAAATCTGTTGACAAATCAATAAAACCTGGTCAAATATCAAGTACCCCAGCTATAAGTCAATACTTTTCTACCCTCTCTAAGAAAAAGTATCTATCTCCATATTCTACTGATGACCAAAAAAAGCTGGTTTCTTCAATAAATAAGGTTGATCACGATTCGTTACATTTCTCAGATCAGAATCAAGGTCAAATAACAACTGAAAGTAATTTGGCAAATTTCTCTCTTTCGGAAGAATGTCAAAAATCACTCCCTGATACGTCCCAAATAACATCTATAACACCTATAAAAAATCAGGGCAATGACTTATTCTTCGATGCATCTGTAAACCATAACACGAAATCCAAAGAAGAAAAATCTGAAATATCACTAAGTCAAAAACTCCCATTAACCAGTTCACCAGAAAAATCGCCCAACCTTTATTCTAATCTGGCCAGCTTATCAGACCATAATTTTATAAATCCAAATTTTGAAAACACAGTCTCTCCTCTGTCAAAAGCACTTTTTTCATTGCAAGAAATTTTGGAATCAGTACTAACTCATCTTGGTCAAATTTTGGCTAACTCGGATGATACTTTAGATGTACAAATAGGAATACTTAAATTCCTGGTTGAAGGAAAAAAGAAAAAAGATCTAACTAAAGTTTCACCAAAACAACCCGGAGTAGTCAAATCACAACAAATAGATGATTTTCACAAAAAAGGAAGTGCAACCCCAAAACAACAGGAAGCAAGCACGCAAACGAACGACGTACTAATAATTAACACCAAAACTAAGGGACAAAGAAATAAGGAAAAACCTCTTTCTACATATTCACTCAAAAAACTGTTCAAAGAAGAATCAGAAACCATCACCGAAAATAAAACTAAACATTACCCTATCTTTTCGAACAAAGTATCCGATAATAATTGTGATCAGATAATCGGGGAAAATAAAGCAGAAATATCAGGAGTTACTGCTGAACAGGATGTCAGTCAAGGAGGACATGCAGAAAAAAGTAACACTAGGGAAAAAGTAAGGGGGAAGAAGAAGAGAAAACCCTTGAGGAGAATACAGAGAAAAAAAGGGAATAAGCTTAAATTCCAAAAAATCACTCCCGTAAACTTGGTGAACTCTCCAGAAATTCAAAAAATACCATCAGGAAAAACCTTAAACCCAAATGTAGACGTATTTTGTCCTTCGATAGAAAATAGATCAACAACGCAAAATATCACGGATATAAAAGAACTGCATGATAATAAATCTCAATCATGGGAAGTAAGTCCATCTAAACACATAATTATCGAAGAGTTATTCCCCTCAGATAAGGAGCCGTTCAATCGTGGTAGAATAATCAATCTCTTACAAGAAATACCATCCCTGAACACTCTGACAAGTAAAGAAATTGACCTAGTACTCTTTCCAACAAAAGAAAATAACAAACTAGTACAGGTATCCTTTTATTCCCCAGTTTTGCCTGGAATAATAATCAGAGAGAAGGAAATTCTTCACAAAAATGGTTATGATGTAACTTGGGTGGAAGATCTTAGAATCAACAACCTAAACAAAGGCACATTAGGACAAACTAATAGAAGAAAAGAAAACAATAGCTTTAATTGGGGAGACCCACCATCAAATATCATGAGGAAAGATTCACTTAAAGTACAAGTAATTCAGGGTGAGAGGTCAGTATGGTCCCGGAATTCTAGCTTAAGTATCAATGAGAACTCAATAAAATCGTGGGCATGGTTATCAGAAACCTTAAACAGCAAAAAAACGGCGAATCCACAACATCAAGTTTAGCAAAGGTCTGACGTTATTGTCCTGGAACCTGGCAGGGAAAAATGAATTAAAAATGAAACATGCTATCAAAAACTCCCCGGATATCATTGCCCTCCAGGAAACATGGTTAATTAATACCTTTACTCAAAAAGGATACTATGTATATGAAACATTGGCAAAAAGATCTAGAAGGGGACATGCTAAGGGTGGTCTGGCAATATTATTAAAAGAAGATCACTCTTGGTCACAGGAAATAATCGATACAAACTCAGACAATTTACAATGTTTAAAAGTATCCCTTAGAACTCAAGCGTCAGCCAAACTTGAAAAAATATTACTATTTAATATCTACGCACCTCCCAGTAATAATAATGATTTGCTGTTTGATCGCCTAATGGAGATTATCACCCATATCATTGAAGATCAACCTCAATCTCAATATCTTATAATGGGTGATTTGAACGCTAAAATTTCAAACTGTGAGATAAAGAAATGGGCTCGTCTTTTCAAAGAGGAATCTTTGGAAACATCACTTCCTGAATTCCCAAAAGGATCTAAATCAGATAAGAGAGGACGCGTACTACTATCTTTTCTCTTCAGCATCAATGGGACTATATTAAACGGTAACATCAACGGTGATATACCAGCAGCATACACACGGCAAGGAAATGGATCTCCTTCTACCCTGGATTACTTTATATGCGGGACTGAAGCAAAAGAACAAATGACTCAACTCTCAATAATATTCAAGGCAGAAAGTGATCATGCTCTTCTATACCTTTCAACCCATTGGATTGCACAGTCCTCTTCTTATAATCAGCCAATATTTCCTAAAACAAAAACAGAAGTAAACATAACAAGGCGTCGCATTTATTGGGGGACAGAAAATCTGGACTATCTGAGGTTGTTAATTTCCGAAACCAAGATATTGACCAACATATATTCCGATGACCCTATAAAGAATTTCGAACAATTAACGAATAATCTCAAACAAGCTTTACAAACTAAGTTAGAACATAGCAGATCAGTAAAAAGTAAATGGAGAAATAAGAATAAAAACTGGAACCAACCAGTCGTAAAACAACTCAATAAGCTGATACGTGCACAGTATCTGAACTTCTCGTCAGCAAACAAAAAGGAAATCAATAGATTAAAGAATCAAATACGACGAGAAAAAACTAAACAGAAAAAACTGAAACAGGACTTCAATTGGACTGAAATCCAACCAGCAGCTAAACAAAACAACCAGCGCAAATATTGGTCACTGATTGCAATAATGACGGGATCAAAAAAAAAGCTGGAGGCAACTCCTGTTTCAGAGGAAAACTGGGATATCTACCTCCGTGAGCTATATAAAGAGAATACGTCTATTAATAATGAAAAGGCGGGTGAACAAATTGCGGAAACTAAAGATATTAAGATCAACAATACATCGGCAATATCAGTCTCTATGAATATCAGGAAGGCAAGGAGCACGGGTGCATCTGGCCCCGATCAGATACCTATCAAGGTCTACCAAACTGAACATAAAGAGTGGGGACTGGTGCTCTCGCCGCTATTTAATTATATATTCGATAGTGGTCAAATGCCAAACTCCTGGAAAGGAAGTATCATAATCCCGATTTATAAAAAAGGAAAAAGAAACATACCGGGAAATTATAGGCAAATTGCCCTCATGGATGCAGCCGGTAAGACTTTTGCAGCAGAAATCCTGGATAGGCTGAAAAATTGGGCCTTTTCATCGGGTCTAATCCCTAAGTTTCAGTCCGGATTTCGCTCAAACCACTCAGTCACTGATAATGTAGCAATCTTCCAAACTATTTTAGATAAGTACGCAACAGGGAAAAAACAAACTATTTACGCAGCGTTCATTGATTACTCGACAGCTTTCGATCGAGTGGACAGACCGACCCTGTGGTCAAAGCTAAGAAGAATGGGCATTCCGGAGCAGCTATTGCAGTTGATAGTAAACCTACACAGTGACACCTGGTGCCGTGTCCAAATGGGGAGTGACAAGGGCCTATCGAAGATAATACGAACTTCAAATGGCCTGAAACAAGGGTGCCTCTTGGCTCCAATTTTATTCTCACTGTATTTAAGTGACTTACCTTCCCAACTGCAGCAAGGGATATGCATCCCTCCTAAGATTGCCACTGAATATATTCATTCCCTGCTGTACGCAGACGATATAGTCATGTTTGATCAAACACCATTCGGACTACAAAATCTTTTAGATATTCTATTCAAGTACTCTATAAAAATTTTTTTAATCCCAAATACAAACAAAACTAAAGTGGTTGCTTTTTCAAACCAGAAGAAAAAGGTAAGGTACGAATGGAAGTTGGGTGGTGAGAAGTTAGAACAAGTAACGGAGTATACATATCTGGGCAGAATTTTCTCACAAAATATGAGTAACATCAACCAAATTAATCATCTGAAAAGGAAAAGTGACCTACATGCCGGGGCTTTGTCCCGCTTATACTTAGCTACTGGACAAAGGCATTTCTCTGCACTAATTCAAGTCTATCGAGCCAAAATCACACCGGTCTTGTCTTACGCCTCGGAATATATTCCTTTTAAACAATGGACATATATGGACTCAGTTGAAGGTAAAATATTGAAAAAACTACTGAGGATTTCTACACCTACCCCGGTACAAGCTTTGAGACTTGAATGTAACATCACGAGTGCATATGCGGTAGCCACTGCTAGTATTATAAGGTGGGCCTATAACCTTCTTCACTCAAAAGAAGGTACTCTAAGAAATTTACTAAAAATAGAGACATTTGAGACTAGCTCTACCCACATTACCTTTTTAACAAATATGCGAAAGGCCCTACAGCTTGCAAAAGTTAGTGTGGAAATTTTGTCTACATGGTCACCAGCCCAACTCAAGCTTTTTCTAAAAAATTTCACTACCAAACTGAGCTACGAGATTGACCATTTACATTGTAATAGACTATCATTATATAAGATCTATGCAGCCTCCCAGGAATACAAACAATGCCAGCCTTATTTAGAGTATTCGCTTCAACACGGTGCAAGGCGTGCAATTATGATGTTGCGCCTGGGAATACTTCCTGTACAAACCTTTACTTCCTCCTGGAGGCCTGATAGCTCTGCCATTTGTACCCTCTGTCAAGGGGGCAACCAGAATTTGGAACACTTACTTTTTATATGTCCAAATGCAGAAATTGTAAACGCAAGGTCAACATGTCTTAAGCCCGTCTATCGGTCCTGTAGGATCGTTAAATCAAAAGACTTTTTATTATTATGTAAAAATCCTCCTAATGAATTCATCTGTTATAGAATTTTTAAGTTTTTGAAAATTTCATTGAAAATGTATTAAATGGAAAGTATAATGTATATTTTACTTTGTGGTCCTCGAAAGAGTACCGTAACAAAAATAAAAACTTTTTGACTTTTGACTTTGCAAGGCCTGGACAGGAGAAGTGCACGAGTATGGCTTGCGGCGTTATCACAACGCCTGCTCGCACCATACGCGTGCACATCTCACGGCGCCCGGACAGGCCATGTGCACGCTCATGGCGTCTCTTTCAGACAGCCGATGTGCACGCTCATGGCGTGTCCTTCAGCGTGCGCCTTACAGACATGTCTCACCTGGGCTCAGCAAGTAGACAAAATTGCCCCCATGATGGAGCGGCCCGCTCTCTGGCGGGTTCGCTAATAGAATGGGCGCCGGCAATGCACCCAGCCAGGCCCTCATTCACCGGCTGGTTCTAATCGCCGGCGTCTCTCCTCGGTCTGCAGGTTCCCTGTCCGTCTCCTCAGCACGCCACGGGGCTCTCCTCACCACTCGGGAGCCCAGTCTTGCCTCTGGTGCCATGCAGTCTGCCTCGCTCTTCTCCCGGTCCCTCTGATGGTGCCGGGACTTCAGCATGGAGCCTGCGGGGTTCCGGACGACCACTCCGGTGGTTCCTTCCTGTTTCTTTGGCAGGCCCTGCCCATGTCCCAACGAAGGCTGCCTGACTTCCGGTTTCGCCGCCATCTGCACCGGAGGCAGGGAGTGCGCCCGCGATGTCGCCTCCGTTGTACAACTTGTTAGTTCTGGGCAGCATCCTAAGCGGGGACCAGCAAACAACATCCCCCTCCTCTTCCTCATCCTCATCCTCCCCGGACCCCAAACCCAGCACCCCTCCCATCACCCCGAGACTGTTACCAAGGAGACGGCAGACATCCGGAGAACGGCAACCAAGAGACAGATGAGCTTCTCGGAGACAGTAGCACAGGCAGACATCATGGATACGGTAACCATGGAGACAGACATCCAGGGTACGGTGACCAGGAGGCAGACAGACACCCCCCATACGGTATCCAAGGAGATAGTCAGTGTAAGAGACAGACTAGGGAGAGGACGCCAGGTGCTCAGGGACTGGCTCGGTGACAGACGCGGCCCTCCCTCACTCTTGCACTGAGCGCCCACAGAACCATAAGCGGCCATGGGGACTCCAGAGTCCTGCTCCCCCTGCACTACACCCCTCCTCTTGCTCTTCGCCCTGCTCCACTGGGGGGCTCTGCAACAAAGGTGCGTCCCAGGAGCATGCAATGCGTGCGCTTCGACGTGGGTGTGTCTGTGTGTGCAGCTATGTATAACATATGTCATAGGAGCGCTCAGTATATGATCTGTGTACGCTTGCGCATGCCCTATTATTTCTAATGCACGTGTGTATTTAGATGCAGGCTTCATTCTGGAAAAGCAGTGGGACATCCCTCTCACTACAAGGGAGTTATTTGCTGCTCGCGAGCTTTGGTAAATTAGAAATGTGGCCACAATTGGTTTAAAGGGGGCAGAGTTTTAGACCTCCCAAATTGGCCTCGGAGCGTGAGGCTGTCACGTGACCTTTAGCATGGAGTCGCTATTGGTGTATCGCCTGTGCATACATCTATCAACACATAGCAACAAGATAATAATTACCTAACCACATGTACATATATCTATATATGCACACACATCAATGTCAATGACTATATATATATATATATATATCATTGTGTGTGTATAGTGCGGCGCAGAGGCTTATGTGCAGTTTACGTATTGTATAATAAACATTATTTATTTTTCAGAAATATTTGCTGCAATGTAGCTGTGTACACGCCTGGTTATGTCCGTGTACATCTTTTACATCAATATTCGTTGTCGTTTATCACCAAGCGCCCACATCGAGATTAAGGAGGCGCTTTAGTAGTGCAGTCACAGGCGGTAGGGTGAGAAGGAGAAGGCCCTAGGGCCCTGCGAGTGCCTGTATGGTTGTGGGGGAGGAAGGGGGTGGAAGGTGAGGTGGAATGTGCGTGTTTGATCTAGTGTTGGCATGCGCAGGCATGGGAATTCTTATGTGTTTGCGTATTGACGTGAGTGTGGATTTGTGTGTCTTCATACCATGCATCATGTGTCTGCATGTACATTTATAATCATGTTTTTTAAAATATATACTTTGAAAGCCGTTAGAGTGTATTGGCATGCGTGAGTGTGTTTGAGTGCATGTGTACATAAACATTTACTGCAGTCTATGTAATTTTTAGTCCTAGTTGAAACTTTAATTACACTGGCGTAATTCGCATAATTTTTGTGAATTTCAAGTTACACTTTTTGCCCGAAATTCCCGAAAATATGTCGGTCGTGAAATTACTCCCACCATTCGCAGAAAAAAAAAGCATTTGCAATGCAATAGGTCGCGCATTTGCGAGAGTTGGAGCTGTTGGCATTGTAAACGCCAATGCCTTTTATTTACGTGTTGGTTTTTAAAACATAAATAAAACGCATTGCCATTTACAATGGCAATAGCTTAAACTCTCGCAAATGCGAGACCTATTGCATTGCAAATGCTTGTTATTACCAATCCAAATGAGGTAAATAAAAAGGATTAAAAAAAAGCTTGCTTTATTTTATAGGTAAACGCATTCCTGGTGCGTGTCTTACAAACTGAAGCAGTATTTTGCATAATATGCTTTTTTCCCCTCATTTTCGAAAGGTGAGACTTCGCCAGAGATTGTTTCCTTAGTTTCTGTCAACAAGCTGATGAAATTGGGTTACCTTTTAGTATATGTTTAGTATATGTTTTGTTCAGACATTTCGAAATCCAATCCTGCATTTGCTAGCAAAAAGAATGTCTACATGTATGAATACATGATCCAAAAATACCAAAAAGAGCTCAATTTAGTTTGATAACACTTGTAGAGCTAGTTTAAGTCTGTGCACAGCTAGACTGTGGCTTTGTCTACTGTAGCAATATATAACTATCTGAAAGAAACACCTAGTGATAGATTCCATACCTTAGAATTAACCCCAGGCGTCAGACTAGATCTGGAAAGTTTTCGTCAGCAGTACCCCTGCATGTCGGTAGGTGGTGTCGTGCGGCTCTGCGTCCGTCGTGGGCGCTACTTAGACACCGCTTCGCCCGCTGATATCAGTTCTTTCTTTTTCCGCACCAGCAATCGCAGACCCGGGAAAAGCAGGAACCCCCAGTCAATTTTCGACTGACTTTGTCTCCATTTTTTATCGAGTCTTGAACTCCTGGTGCGGTTAGGATGCCCAGTTTTAAGTCCTGCGAGGACTGTCACCACTTGATTTCAGTGACAGACCCGCACAGAGTGTGTCTTTTCTGCCTGGGGCGCGACCACGACACCAAGTCATGCTCCGATTGCCGGGCCATGGCGCCAAAGTCTTTGTGGGAGCGGTCCAGAAAGCTGCTGGAGGTCCGGCAGTCTGCTCCATGCCGTTCGAGGTCCCGGTCCCATGGGAGGTCTGTGGAGTCACCATAGATCTTCGGGATCCAAGTCTTTGCACTCGAGGTCAGGTAAGGCGAAGCATAAGAAGCTGAAGCGTCATCGTTCTCCAACTTCCCCTCGCCGGTTGAGCGACGTGGCTGAGGGTGCGGGTGGTGCCTCCCACGCGGTTCCGGCAGTGCCTGTTGAGTCGTCGCCGGCCTACCCGCCCTTCCCGGGTCCGTCGGCGACTCCGGCCCAAATACAGGAATTCCTGTCGGCCATGACTCTTCTTTTTGGGCCGTCGGGTCCCGCTGGTGCGCTTTCGGGCCCTGCAGTCCCGACTGGGGGTCATCGGCGGCTCCGGCACCGCTGCCGGCCCCAGCACTGCGGGACCCCCCTGGATCCAGGCCAGGATCCTGGTTGACGCCAGTTGACCTTATAACACAGACGTCAACCCCACCGGCACCACTTCCGACGTCGCCTGTTCCTCGGGACGACGTAGACCCCAGTTTCAGCCCCGAAGTGGACACGACGTCGGGCCGGCGTAGATCGATGCCGTTCTCGACGTTGCTTGGGGATTTCTATCCTCATGTCCTTGCTACTTATTTTAGGCCTGTTGTGCAGCCTGAAGGGGAGGACTGGGAGGGGTCTGAGCACCCTCTCGCAGCTGATTGCGAGTATGAACAGGACTGGGCAGAGGAGTTGGGGTAAGTCAGTGGTCTGGATACCTCACCAGACCTTTTCATGCTGTCTCCTCCTACCGTGGCTACAGAGGAGGGTGCTAGATATGCTGTGGTGTTGCGTTGGACCGCCGAGGCCCTACACCTCATGCTCCCTACTGTAGCTGTCAGGACTAACCACCTGACGGAAGAGCTTCATCCAGCAGCTGCTTCTGCGGAGCCGCTGCTTCCCTTAAATGAAGCACTTTCTGATGTTCTCTTGGGCACCTGGTCCAGGCCCACCACAGGGGCTCCTGTGGATAGGAACGTGGCCCAACGCCATCGCCCGGCTCCGGGTGACCCCATTTTCCTTTCCCAACACCCCAACCCAGAGAGCTTGGTTGTCCAAGCCTCTGCTTCCCCAACCGCCTTCCCTTCCGCACCTCCGCATAGGGAATCCAAAAAACTGGATCAGTTCGGAAAGAAGATTTTTTCTTCCGCCAGTTCTGCGCTGCGTTCAGTGAACACTGCATGCCTCTTGGGCAGTTATTCCCACTCTGTGGGATAGGGTGGCGCAAGTGCTGCCTCCATGTCCGGAGGAGGCCCGGACAGCTCTCTCCCAGGCTGTTGCAGAGGGTAGAGACGCAGCTAAGTTCATGATTCGTTGTGGCCTAGACACCGCCGAATCACTGGGCAGATGGATTGCAACGACGGTGGCGATCAGACGCTACGCCTGGTTGAGGACAACTGGATTTTCGGGGGATGTCCAAAGCACACTTATGGACATGCCTTTTGATGGCCTTCGCCTCTTCAGCGACAAAGCAGACAGTGCCTTGGAGCAGTTTAAGGACTCACGGGCTACGGCCAAGTCTTTGGGACGCTCTGCAGTCTGCCCTCCTCCGCCTTCTGCTTTTTGCTCCTTTCGTGACACTGGAAGGGGGCGCCTGGCAGCGTTGGCAGCAGAGCCACAAGCCTGCGCAGCAACAATCCCAGCGTGGCCGTGGTGGAACAAGGGGCCAGCGGCTGTTCAGTCCACCTCCACCCTGGCCACTACTGCCTCCAAATCTTCCTAGTCCGGTTTTTCAGGTCCATCAAACGCCAGTGGGCGGCAGGTGGGTTTTAGAGATAGTCCGAAGGGGCTACTCCCTCCCCTTCGAGACTGCTCCTCCAGCCATGCCACCTCAGTACCACTGCATTTCGGGGGATCACTTTGTGCTTCTTCAGCAGGAAGTTGCGGCCCTCTTGGCCAAGGGGGTCATCTACCACGTTCCGATGCCAGAAGTAGGTTGTGGTTGTTATTCCCACTACTTTCTGGTGCCAAAGAAGGACAAGGGCCTGCGTCCTATTTTAGACCTTCTGAACGTCAATCGCTTCCTCTGCAAAGAGAAGTTCAATTTGCTCATTTTGGCTTAGGTCTTGTCTGCACTCGGCCCACAAGACTGGATGGTAGCGCTGGATTTGCAGGATGCTTACTTCCACATCCCAGTCCTGCGGGCCCACCGATGCTACGGCGCAGTTTCGGGTCTATCCTCCCGAACAGCGAGTCTGGTATTTTCGGGCTCCGATTCTTATCTTTCAGCCATTGTCCTGGGTTGCGGTCAGGGTGACCCTGAGGCTGCTGGGCCTCATGGCCTCCTGCATCCTGCTGAAAGATCATGCCCGATGGCATATGCGGGCTCTGCAGTGGGACCTGAAGTTCCAGTGGGCGCAGCATCGGGGGAACCTGTCCGATCACATCCAGATCTCGGAGGACACTGCACGACAGTTGCAGTGGTGGCTCACGAACTGGCATTAGGTCGACGGCATATCTCTCGCCCTTCCCCGACCGCTGTTTACAGTGGTGACGGATGCGTCCCTCCCGGGATGGGGCGGCCACATGGGAGATGCGGAGATCAGAGGTCTCTGGTCTCCGGCGGAGTCCAAGCTCCGTATCAACCTTCTGGAGCTTCGGGCGATCCGACTTGCACTGAAGGCATTCCTTCCCTCTGTCAAGGGGAGAGTAGTGCAGGTGTTCACAGACCACACCACCGCCATGTGGTACTGCAACAAGCAAGGCGGGTGGGGTCGTGGACCCTCTGTCAGGAGGCTCTGCGCATCGGACATGGCTGGAACATCAGTGCGTTTTCCTGGTGGTTCAACACCTGGCAGATTCTCTGAACGCCAGGGCGGACGAACTCAGCCGCAAGTGCATGATGGATCACGAATGGCGTCTTTACTCGGAGGTGGCGCAAGGCCTCTTTCAACAGTGGGGAGAGCCTTGGTTAGATATTTTCGCCACCGAAGAGAACGCGCAATTTCATCAGTTCTGCGCGTTGGAATTCCCAAAGCGGCACGCACTCGGAGACTTTTTGTCGCGAGTGGAGTTGCGGTCTGTTGTTCGCTTTTCCGCCTATACCACTTCTGCACAGAGTGCTGAAGAAGATCAGGCGCTACCGGGCACAAGTCATCCTTGTGGCCCCGGACTGGGCTCGAAGAGTATGGTATCCCGAGCTACTCAGTATGAGCATCGATTCCCCCGATCCGACTCCCTCTTCGGGAAGATCTTCTGTCGCAGCAGCAGGGGACGGTTCCTCCACCAGAACCTGTCCAGCCTCCACCTCTTTCCGTGGAGATTGAACCGGGGCAGTTGATTCCTTTCGACTTGCCTGCTGAAGTCTGTGATGTCATTCTGGCAGCCAGGCGTCCCTCCACTAAAGTGGTATACGCCTGCAGGTGGAACAAGTTTGTGGCATAGTGCACAACAAAGGCTGTGGATCCTCTTTCTGCCCCTCTTTCTGAGGTCCTTTTATTCCTTCTTTCTTTGGCCCGGCATGGCTCTGCTCTGGGCACTATCAAAGGTCATCTTTCTGCCATTTCGGCCTTTCTCATGCTCCCTGATAAGCTCTCTCTTTTCAAGTCCCCGGTTGTAAATAGATTTCTCAGAGGCGTTAGACACCTTTTCCCTCCTACTCCGTTTGTGATGCCACAGTGGAACTTGAATCTGGTTCTTACTTATCTTGTGTGCTCTCCTTTTGAGCCCCTTCACAACTGTCTTCTTCGTCTCTTGACCTTGAAGACTGCCTTCCTGGTTGCCATCACATCCGCTAGGCGAGTGAGTGAGCTCCAGGCTCTTTCTTGTAAACCTCCTTGTCGGTCCATCCGGACAAGGTTGTGCTCAGGCCCCGTCCTTTCTCTTTGCCAAAGGTTGTTACAGCCTTTCACATTGGGCAGACCATTACCTTGCCCACCTTCTTTCCGCCTCCCCATCCTTCCAGAGAAGAAGAGGCTGAACCCAAAACGTGTGCTCTCATTTTATCTCAACCGCACACAACAGTTCCGTGTGGATGACCACCTCTTTGTTGGCTACGTTGACACCAAGAAAGGTCGAGCGGTACACAAGAGGACTATCTCCCCCTGGGTCGCCTTGTGTAGCACAGCCTGCTACTCTTTGGCTAAAAAAGAGCCTCCGGTGGGGCTGCGGGCTCATTCCACTTGAGCAACTGCTGCCACTACTGCATTGGGACATGGTGTCCCCCTGCAAGACATCTGTCAGGCAGCCACGTGAGCATCGCTGCAAACATTTACTAAGCATTATTGCCTGGACAGCCAAGTTCGGAGAGATGGCTTCTTTGGCCGTTTTGTTCTCCGGGACTTCCTGGTGTGATCTTGGTTCGCAGACCCACAACCGGGGTTGGTTTTGCTGGGGTATCTATTCTAAGGTAAGGAATCTATCACTATGTGTTTCTTTCAGATGAACAAGTTGCTTACCTTCGGTAACAATATATCTGTAAGAAACATTAGTAGTGCTAGATTCCTTACCGCCCCACCCATCCTCCCCGTTCTGCGAACTGATTTCTAGGGATAAGGTCATCCCTTTCAGGGCCCTAGTTTCAAAACACCAGTGGTCAGTATCTTGCATGGCTCTGCATTCCTGGCGCGGAAAGTCGTGCACTGAACTAACGACAGCGCGCATGGGCGGCGTCTAAGTAGGACCGCGATGTCATCTCGGCGACCACTACGGACGCAGAGCCGCACGACGCCACCTACCATCGCGCAGGGGTAATGCTGACGAAAACTTTCCGGATCCAGTCTGACTCCTGGGGGTAATTCTAAGGTAAGGAATCTATCACTACTAATGTTTCTTACAGATATATCGTTACCGAAGGTATGTAACTTGTTCTTTCATAAACTAGTTGATGAAGTATAAAAAAAAGGCATTCACTTTTCATACAATGTACTGGTAGTGCGTTTTGTGCAACAAAAATAGCATTGAGAGAATGAATCAGTTGAGTGTGGTTTGCAAAAATCTGCCATTTGACCTTCGTTAGGGACGTCAAGAAAACACATTGTCTTACGTTTTAATGAATTGTCATTTCTTTATCTTTGTTTTTGTAGCTGTTACAACGTCAAAGTGGGAACTTTTTGATCAACACGAGGAGTCAGATGAAGAGCAAATTCAGAAGTAAGATGATCCTATTTCTTATAGGTTTTTGAAAGTTGGCCCATGCTAAAACAAATTTTTGGGTTTATACATGTTTAAGTTTGTTCGTAATTTTGTTAAGTCTATTCCTGCAAGGTTAAACACAACTTCAAGTTAAGTATGTATGTGTGTGTATGTATTACTTCAAGTTAAGTATGTATGTGTGTGTATCTGCGTGTCGGAAGGTGGCGTCGCGCGGCTCCGCATCCGTCGTAGGCGTCGTGGTCGCCGAGATGACGCCGCCCTCGCGTGCTGACGGCAGTTATTTCTTTTTCTGCGCCAGCAAGCGCAGATCCAGAGAGAGCAGTACCCCCAGTCACTTTTTGACAGTTTTTCAATGCCTTTTTGTCTTTTCTTTTCGAGTCGATCGACTCCTGGTGCCGTAGGGATGCCCGGCTTCAAGTCTTGCAGGGACTGTCATCGAATAATGTCGGTGACAGACCCGCACCGCGTATGTCTCTTCTGCCTGGGGCACAACCATGACCCCAAGTCGTGCCCGACTGTCGAGCCATGGCGCCAAAGACTTTGCAGGAGCAGTACCGAAAGTTACTTGAAGTCCGGCAGTCTGTTCCGTGCTGCTCAAAGTCCCGGTCCCATGGGAGGTCGAGGGACCGGTCGTGGAGCCATCACCATCGATCGTTGGGATCGAAGTCTTCGCACTCGGGATCCGGTAAGACGAAGCATCACAAGAAGTCGAAGAAGGGTCATCGCTCACCGACTTCCCCCTCGCCCGTCGCAGCTGAGGGTGCGGGTGGTGGGGTGCCTCCCCCGTGGCTCCGGCAGAGCATACGGTGTCGCTGTCTGCCTACCCGCCCTTCCCGGGTCTGTCAGCGACTCCGGCCCACCTGCAGGAATTTCTGGCACCCATGGCCCGCCTCTTTGGGCCGTCGGGCCCCCCCGGCGCGCCTTCAGGCCCCATGGGCCCGACTGGGGGTCCTCGCCCTTTACAGTCGGCGGCTCCGACATCGCTGTCGACTTCTGTGCCGCAGGGCCCCCAAGGATCCAGGCCTGGATCCCGGTCGTCGCCGGTTGACCTCGTGACACCTCCACCAACGTCGACCCCACCGGCACCATTCCCGATGTCGCCCTTGCCCCCGGACGTCGTCGTCCCCGGTTTCAGCCCTGAAGTGTACACGGCGCCGGAACGGCGTCGCTCGATGCAGATTCCTACGCCCATGGGGCCTTTCCCAGGGCGACCCCCCCTATTTCTCTCCCAACCCCTCAGAGCTTGGTTGTCCAAGCCTCTACGTCCCAAAGCACCTTCCCTACCGCACCTCCAGAAAGGAAATCCAAGAGACTGGAACAGTTTAGGAAGAAGATTTTTTTCTTCCACCAGTTCAGGGCTTGCCTCTTGGGCCGTTATTCCCTCTCTATGGGATACGGTGGCGCAGGTGCTGCTTCAGTGTCTGGAGGAGGCCTGGACAGTGCTCTCCAAAGCTATTGCTGAAGGGAGAGATGCGGCAAAGTTCACAATACGATGTGGCCTTGACACCACTGACTTGCTGGGCAGGGCGATTTATCCAGTTTTGGGGTATCTTTCATAGATTCACATGCTTAGAATCATCCCCGCCGATGAGGTGGGAGTCTCTCGGTACAATAAATATATACATAATAGTCATAAAAAACATTATACAATAGGCTACTATGGCCACTAAAGTCACTACATTAGCCTATCTTAGTCCTTTTGTAAAAAGAACCAAATCTGGAACACAGCCAATCAGGCTGCAGCACCATCTTAGAACCCTCCACAGAGAGGCACACCCTCAGATTTTCTACCACATGTTGTGTGACAGGGAGTCTCCCTGAGCTCTGCTCAGTTTTTCTTCACCTTTAGCTGAACTTTGTGAGTAGCTAGGTCTGATTCTTCAAAGAAAAGCTGGTTTTTGCCTTGTTCTTCATGTGGGAAGAAGAGACTACATTTTGAGGATCCCCGCAAGGAATGTATTTATTGTCTTTACCCAGCGCACAAGGTTAAAGACTGCAGGATTTGTAGAACCTTCCCTGCCAAGACTTTGAAGGACAGAAAAGGAAGATTGCTGGTTTGGCTGGAGAAATTGAAGGCTACATCTAATGTCGTTTCAGGAGATGATGGCAGTGTTAGTCCTCAGGCGTCCACCCCTCTGGCCAAAAAGAGGGATAGATCTGTTGACCCACCCCCGAGCGACAGAGTAAGACCTTGAAGAAGACTCACTCTGAGACTGGCCCCTATTCCTCTAGAAAAGAGAAGCTTTCATTCTCTTCAGAGGTGAAATCTGGTGAAAAAATTCAGATTTCAGTGAAAACTGCCTAAAACAGCAGAAAACTCATTCTGAGTCTGTCAGGATCCCGTTGACGTAAAAAAAAGCACCGTCTACGATGAAATCTCCTCAGATGGTGAGTGATTCCTCGTTGTCGACAAAGAACATCCCGTCATCGATGATCGCTTCGTCGACGACTGCACCGTCGACTATTATAACATCGTCGTCGACGATGCCAATCTCGTCGACGCCTACCTCGTCGTTGAGGGGACACATGCCTTTGACGCTTTCGACATCGACGACGATAAATCTCCCGTCGACGGGTCCACCGTCAACAACGATACAACTCCCGTCGACGGGTCCACCGTCGACGACGGTACTACTCCCATCAAGTCCACCATCTGCGTCAGCAGTGGCTTCGACGACAACATCGTCGACGATGGTTTTTCCGTCGACGATTACAACGTCGACTGTAGCTTCTGTTATGGCTATCTCGGCTGATACTGGCTCACCGTCTATGTACATCTCGTCGACACTGAAGTGTAAAAGGCCTAAATCTTTACAGATTACGCCAGTTTGGACATCAAAATTATCGGTGTCATTCCCATCTTCAAGAAACTATTACCAGGACGTTTCTCATATTTCACCCTTGCCTCCTAGTCACTATCTGGAGGAGTCAGATGATGGACTTTTAGCCCAGCATGTAACCCTTCTCAACTCACGATCAAATATCAGGATGACGACGATGAGGAAGAGTACTATGAGCCTTGTGAGTCTATACGAGGTCTTCAAGAGACTTCATTTCAACAGGAA
Source organism: Triturus cristatus (assembly GCF_964204655.1). Taxonomy (NCBI): domain Eukaryota; kingdom Metazoa; phylum Chordata; class Amphibia; order Caudata; family Salamandridae; genus Triturus; species Triturus cristatus. Next base: position 561,218,249 of record NC_140594.1, on the reverse strand, counting down.
CCTATGGCGCAAATGCCTATGGCCTTGATGCAGGATCTGACTGCTATGTTGAGGGATTATCATACACGTTTTCCACCAGCAGCACCTGTTCCAACACAACCTACTACGCCTACGGTTTTGCAGATTGCAGGTCCTTCTGCCCCTATCAATGTTCCTCAGGAAGTTGTACCTGCGCAACATTTAGTCCAAGATGATGGCGATACTGTGGCTGAAGATGGTGAATTACCAAACTCACCCGCAACTGTGGATCAATGAGATGGATACTTGATTCCTACGCCATCCTCACCAGTTCCTCAGGCAGTAGATTCCCCTCATGAAGATATTGGAGGTTTTCACACAATTATGGAGAGGGCAGCAACCGGTTTAATCTTTCTGTATCTGTGAAGCAAACAGATTGTTTCCTTTACGATTTTAAGGACCAGAGTAGGAAGTCCGTACGTTCTATCCCTATAATAGATCATATCTGGGAAGAAGAAACTAAAATAATAAACTCCATTTTCAGTGCCTGTGATTCTCCCTAGAATAGATAAAAAGTACAAAGCACCGGATAATGCTCCTGTTTGCCTGTCCGGACATCCTAGACCAGATTTCGTTATTTCACAGGCTGCTCAGCGCAAGTCTCGGAATCCATTCATTCCTGTGACAGCACCGCCGGATAAGGATGGGAGGTGCCTTGATAACATTGGTAAGCGTTTCACCACCATGGTGGGTGCTTCAGTTCGTGCTACAAACTCTTTGGCAATTCTAGGGAGATATGACCAACTATGGTCGAACATTTCTCCATACCTCGATTACCTACCTTATGACAAGAAGCAGGAGGCAAAGAAAATTCTTCTTGAAGGAGAAAGGGCTATATCAGAAATTTCTATTTCTATGGACCTAGCCTCCTTGGGCTTTCGTCAACTTGCCGGAGCAGCAGTCCTTAGACGTCAGGGATGGTTGAAATCTACCACCTTTCGCCCTGAGGTCCAAACGAAGATTTTGGACATGCCATTTGATGGTGATATGTTATTCAGGAAACCTATAGATGAGGCTTTGCAAGACATCAAAAAAGATACTGACACTGCCAGAGCCTTTGGCACCTTACAATATCGGAAGACTCCTTTTCGGGGAGCTAGGGGCAGAGGATCGTATTCCTTTCATGGTGGCTATCAAAGATGCCAAAACCAAGGCAATCAGGGAAGATATAATTAGCAACAGCAGCAGTCCTACAGAAACCCTCCAGCTGCCGCTTATAGACAGCAGAATAGAAGACGTCAACCTCAAGGCAGGGATTCTGCTAGAAAGCAGTGACGACTTCTTAGCACCCGCAGCAGATCTGCTACACCTTATTTACAAGATTCCGAATGTATCCCAACATCTCAGGAATTGGAAAAAATTAACCACAGACAAGTGGGTCTTGGATATTCTCAGATTTGGGCATACCCTGGAATTTGTCAGTGCCCCCCCTCCTCATCCACCTTTAAAGAAACATCCTCCACATCTTGCTCTTCTCAGGAAGGAACCAAAAACCATGTTCTCGAAAGGGGCGATAGAAAGAGTGCCTCGCTCTCAGGTGGGGAACGGGTTTTATTCCCGCTTTTTTCTAATAAAGAAAGTCAGGGGAATGGAGACCTATCCTGGATTTAAGAAAGCTGAACAAATGTCTTCAAAAGAAATCCTTTCGCATGGTCACGCTTCAAGAAATCCTTCAGCTTCTGGACCATGCAGATTACATGACATTGGATCTCCAGGATACATACTTCCACATCCCCATTCACCCCAAGCATCGGAAATTCCTTTGTTTCACTGTGGCAGGTGCCCATTTCAAAGTCCTCCCCTTCGACATACGCTCAGCCCCGAGAGTCTTAACAAAATTCCTGTCCCCGGTGCCGGCTCACCTCAGACTTCAAGGAATACAATTATTCCCTTATCTGGACGATTGGCCAATAAAGGCTCCTTCCTTTGGGCAGGCTTCTCGAGCAATGTCCACATGCCTACAGCTATTTCAATCCCTAGGACTGTCCCTGAACATTCAAAAATCAGTCAAAGAACTCAATTTCTAGGGGCAGTGTTGGATACTATTCGGGACAAGGCATTCTTGTCCAAAGAAAGACAATCATATCTCATTTCTCTGGCATCAGAACTCCTAAGAAGAAGGTTCGCTTCTGTGAGAATCATCAAATCATTCTCGGGAATACTAACATCAGCAATTCTGTTAGTACCTCACACCCGTCTATGGATGCGGCCGATCCAAGAGGAACTAGACAGTCAGTGGCTGCAGATCTCGGGGTCGTTCGACGACCTAGTGGAAATAACTCCAGTTGTGCGAGAAGCGCTATTCTAGTGGCTGCACTCCAAGAATGTCTCAATCGGGCTCACTTTTCTTCCTTCCGTGCCGGAGTTCATCCTCCGTACAGATGCCTCCCTAGAAGGGTGGGGTGCACACCTTCAAGATCTTTGCATAAGAGGAAGGTGGTCTGCTGCTATGGCGAAAATGCATATCAATTTCTTGGGGCTTCGAGCCATTTTTCTGGCGTTGCAGTCCTTTCTCCCAAGGCTTCAAGGGTCAACAGTTCTGATCAGAACCGACAACACCACTTGCATGCACTACTTAAACAAGCAAGGAGGTACCAGTTCACACATTCTGTCTCAAGAAGCTCAAAGCATTTTGGAATGGCTGCTGTCTCACAATATCACGATCAAGGTGGAGCATTTGCCGGGGATTCATAATACTTTAGCGGACACTCTGAGCAGGTCCTCGAAGTCCTGTGACGAATGGGAGTTGGATCAATCAGTCGTGGAACACGTATTTCGAATGTGGGGCAAACCAAATCTGGATCTCTTTGCCTCCAAGAACAATCGGAAGTGCCCTTACTTTGCCAGTTGGGAACCGGAGAAGGTCTCGTGGGGGAACTCCTTCATGATGAGATGGACAGGGATCTTTGCTTACGCATTTCCCCCCTTTCCGTTGATCTCAAGACTTCTACGCAAGCTCAAGATGGAACCATGTTGCATGATTCTCATTGCTCAGCGGTGGCCGCGTCGGCATTGGTTTACGGAGCTTCTCCTACTGTCCAAACGCAGACCATACCGCCTTCCTGCAGTTCCGACCCGGTTATCAATGAGCAAGGGCCAGATTCTTCATCCTCGTCCAGTCCAATTGCATCTTAATGCATGGTTTCTGTATTCACAGAATTCAAGGAAATCTACCTCAGGATTGTAGAGAGATTCTTGCTAGGGCAAGAGCTCCTTCTACCTTAAAGACTTGTGTTTGAAATGGAAATGATTCTGTGCCTGGTGTGCTGACAGAGATATACATCCTGTACGAAGTTCTCCAGATAAAGTTCTGCCTTATCTCCTTTCGTTATCTAAGTCTGGTCTTATGTTTACTTATGTCAAGTTACATTCAGCGGCCATCTCAACCTACAGACGTTCTGCAGGAGCTGCATCTCTTTGCCTCTAATCGCTTGATCAAACAATTTCTAAAAGGGCCGTTCAGAACTTTTCCACCCGTCAAAGCCCCTCCTCCAGAATGGAGGCTTAATCTGGTGTTACAACAACTCATGAAGCATCCTTTTGAGCCTGTTCACAAGGCTGACCTCAAATACCTCTCTTGGAAAACTGCACTTTTAGTGGCACTCCCCTCTGCTCGGAGAGTCCACGAAATCCAGGCCTTCACTATCAAACAACCTTATTTGAAATTCACCAACTATTATGTCCTCCTCAGAACTAATCCAACGTTTATTCCGAAGGTTCCCTCTACATTCCATCTTAACAAGCCTGTTATACTGCGTTCTTTCTTTCCCAATCCGTTTTCCTCTGCTGAAAAGACTTTGCATACCTTGGATGTTAAAAGATGTCTGAAATTTTATATTTCACGTACTGTGTCCATCAGAAAGTCGGATCAATTGTTTATTTCTTATGGTGGTCAAAAGCCTGGAACAGCAGTTACGAAATCCACTATTGCAAGGTGGATTGCATCTACTATCCAATTCTGCCATAATAAAGCTGGACATACTTTATCTGCGAAACCCAAGGCTCATTCCACAAGGGCAGTGTCCTCATCTACTGCTCTTTTTGCCGGAGTGCCTATAGAGAAGATTTTCCGTGCTGCAACCTAGTAAACTATGCATACTTTTACACAGCATTACTGTCTGGATCTGGCGACAGAGGCTGAATCAGCTGTGGGGCAAGCAGTGTTGCTAAACCTTTTCAAATAAGGTAAGCCTCTGTAAGGACGTGTTTGTCATTACATGTTCACATATACATGGAGTATTGTTTATTCTTTTTTCATACTATGCTTCGTGTGTTTATGTATATAATAAGTATATATTCACTAAAAAAAACATAGGTTTCAGGGGCGTTATAGTTAGCTGGACATTTCCTTCGTACAAAACCCTAGAAATTCCTCTGTTATAGTTAGTTCAGCTAACTATAACTCGCGCCCCCGCAATGCACTGCTGATGACGTCACATATTACATCACTCATGCCCTGGTCAGTGACATCACTGATGACATCACTGATGACATCTCAAATGACATCACTGATGACATCATCCAGTGAATGTGTGTTTTTCTGAAAAGGTTACATATGTTTTATATATTTATAGTGAAAGGCCTGTTGAAGAATGAGTGGGTGTATAAGTGTGTGAATGGGTGATTTTCTAGGTGCGTAACTGACTCTATAAGTGAGCCATTAAATGTATCTTACTGCAGACTAGTGACTAAACTGTGTGAATGTCTGTATGTGTCTGTGTGTTGGTGTATATGTGACTGCATGGTTTTGTGAATAGCTATATGAGTGTCTATATGGGTTATTGATTGGTTGTCTGAGTATCTGTATGGGTGCCTGAGTGTTTGTGTGGGTAGGGTGTGTGTGTGACTCTGTGCATAGATGTGTTAGCGGGTGATTCAGTGGGTGCATGGTTTTAAGAGTGCAATTGTGATGGACTGTATGGCTGGGTGAGTGTATGTATGGGTGTTTTAGTGATTGAATGTATATCTCAGTTGTACATGTGTCAGTAACTACATATGTGAAAACAGTGTATATGTGTGTAAGATTATATAACTATATGTGAGAGTGTGTGATTGCGGGAGTGGCTGTATGGATGAGTGTGTGCTTGTATTTGTAATTGTATAAGAGCGTCAGAATTTGTTAGTATGTTTATGAGTAAGTGAACTTGAGTGTGTTTAACTGTATAGGTGAGTAAATTGGACTGTGTTTAATTATTTGCATGACTGACTAGGTGTGTCAGTACCTCAATGGATGATTGGCGGTGTGTGAGTGTCTATATAGGTGTATAAATGCATATGATAGTCTTGTACAGAGTGACTGTAAGTATGAGTGACTGTACAGGTGAGTGAGTGGAGATGTATGTAGACCTAAGAGTCAATGAGTGGGTATGTAGTTATTGGTATTGGAGTATCTATGGTTTTGAGAATTTTGAGTCGGTGTATCAAAGGTTATATTAGGGTGTGATAAGATGCACTAATTTATCACGTGGATGATGTCATCAGTGATGTCATTTGAGATGTCATCAGTGATGTCATCAGTGATGTCACTGACCATGTCATGAGTGATGTAATATGTGATGTCATCAGCAGTGCATTGCGGGGGCGCGAGTTATAGTTAGCTGAACTAACTATAACAGGGGAATTTCTAGGGTTTTGTACGAGGGAAATGTCCAGCTAGCTATAACGCCCCTGAAACCTTTGGTTTTTTCAGTGAATTTCAAAGGTTTTTTAAATGCCAATTCCTAACTATAACGTGCATGAAGCCTATGGTTTTTTCAGTGAATTTCAAAGGTTTTTTAAATGCTAATTCCTATCTATAACTTATCTCTAAAGATATCATGTTTAATGATTTTCATTGGATTTCTATATTTTTCAGATTCAGTGTGTCAATTTCATTAATGAAATTCTTTTTTATCACCATTTTTTAAATTTATTTTTTAATAAATTCTTTTAAAAATTAAAATATATTTGTTTTTATTGAGTTTTTCAAACATAGTTTTTTATATTTTTAAAAATATTTCATTAACTATATGTTCAAAACTTTATTTTATATATTTTTTTTCCTTGTTTTTGGATCCGCGCACCCTATGCGCACCGTTCTCGATCTGGTCTTTTTTCCCAAAAAATTTTCTTGGATCCGCGCACCCAACGCGAGAGGATCCATGCACCAAACGCGATAGGATGCGCGCACCCTGCGCGCATTTCGCCATTTTTTTTTTTTTAAAAAGGGGGCCCCAGGGGGTCCTTCTGGGACCCCTTAAGCACCTCTAGAGGGTCAGAGTATTTCCACTCTGCCCCCTTTATATGTTTTACACACTTATACCCCTTGCTTCTTCAGCCTCGCTTCTACCGAGGCAGAAAATGGCCGCCAACAGTTCCTGGTTTCGAATGTAGACAGACACTCGACAGCCAATTAGCATTCAGCGTGCGATCGGTAGGGTGCGCTCTCGATTCGCGGAGGGTGCGCTTACGGTGCGGGTTGGGTCCGCGGATCCTCCCCGGCCATAGATATCACTAACTTTTTTACGCTAATTTTCTCAGGAACTAATGAACAGATTCACACCATTTTTGCAAAAGGCACGAGTCTGAACTGAGGACTACCTCTTTGCCAAATTTGGTGTCATTCCGTTCAGCGGTTCGGGCTGTAGCTGCGACAACAGATCCTATGGGAAATTGCATGGGGAAAACACGTTTTGGGACCCCCCTTTTTTCTCGGCCACCGCTTTACGAATCACCACGTAACTTTCAGGGTAGCAGCGGAGATGGCCAAAAGTTTGGAAAATTTTGCGAGGTTTCATCAACCGGCGCCAGACTTATTGGGAATAGAATGTTGCGGATTTCCTATGGAAAATAGGTCCTAATTATAACTATCTACTGGCGACCGCCAGTAGAATATATATATATATATATATTTTCTACTGGCGGTCGCCAGTAGTTATAGTTAGGACGGTGTTTCCATAGGAAATCTGCAACATTCTATTTGGAATAACTTTGGCGCCGGTTGACGAATCCTCGTGAAATTTTCAAAATAGGTGGGGCGCTCCGCTCCTACCCTGAAAGTCTCGGGGGGATTCGTCAAGCGGGGGCTGAGAAAAAAGGGGGGTCCCAAAACATGTTTTCCCCATGCAATTTTCCATAGGGATCTTTAGTCCAAAGTACAGCCCGAACGGCTGAACAGAATTACTTGAAATTTGGCAGAGGTAGTCCTCAGCTCAGGGATGTGCCTTTTGCATATATGGAGTCAATCTGTTCAGTAGTTCCTGAGAAAATTGCTGTTAAAAGCACATACATATCTATAGCCGCGCACCGTGCGAGCACCCTAACGTGCGGGAGCGTAATTCTGATTGGTAGTTACATGTTAGTCAACGTTCGAATCGGTCGAAATCAGGAAGTGTCGGCCGCCATTTTGTTTGTTTTCAGTGCGAGAGTGAAAAAGGAAGGTGGCGAACGTGAAAAGGGGGCAGGGTAGAGAGTTCCTGACCCCCTAGCCTTTGTCAGGGGGTCCCTGAAGGACCCCAAAGGCAGAAAAAAACATTTTAATTTTTTTTTTTTAAAAATCGCGGGGGTGCGCGCACCGTGCGCGCACGGTGAAAACCCCCCAAAAAAAATTTTTTTTTTTTAATACGTAGTTTATTGTAAAATAAATATATAAAAAAAATAATACATACATAACTTAGCATTTAAAAAACCTTGCAAATTCACTTAAAAAACCATAGGTTTCACACATGTTATAGTTAGGTGGATATTTCACTCGTAAAAAACCAATGAAATTCCCCCGTTATAGTTAGTTCAGATAACTATAACTCGCGCGGCCGCCACTCTATCACAAGGATGATGTCATGAGTGATGTCATGAGTGATGCCACTGACCATGTCATGAGTGATGTAATATGTGACGTCATCAGCAGTGGACAGCGGTCGCGCGAGTTATAGTTATCTGAACTAACTATAACGGGGGAATTTCATTGGTTTTTTACGAGTGAAATATCCACCTAACTATAACATGTGTGAAACCTATGGTTTTTTAAGTGAATATATATGTTATAATGCTTCCACTTATTTGGGTTAGAATGTTATATTGCATTGCTGTATTGGTATTACGAGGTATCTGTTATTTTTCTTATGATACCCACCATCCACTATACAACGAAGGATTTTTTACTGCTAGCTATTCTGATTCTAAGCAAGTGAATCTATGAAAGATACCCCAATACTGGATAAGAAAACTAGTTACTTACCTGTAACTTTGGTTATCCAGTATTGATATCTTTCATAGATTCACATGCGACCCACCCTCCTCCCCGGAGAGGCTTACCTTATTACCTGTACATATTATTGTCACTTGTGCTATGAAAATCTGAGGGTTTGCCACTCTGTAGAGAGTTCTAAGAGGGTGCTGCAGCCTGATTGGCTGTGTTCCAAATTTGGTTCTTTTTACAAAAGGACTACGATAGGCTAATGTAGTGACTTTACTGTCCATAGTAGCCTATTGTATAATGTTTTTTATGACTAATATGTATATATTTATTGTACCGCGAGACTCCCACCTCGTCGGCGGGGATGATTCTAAGCATGTGAATCTAGGAAAGATACCAATACTGGATTACTAAAGTTACAGGTAAGTAACTCGTTTTCTTCCACGACAGTGGCGCTCTGCCGCCACGCCTGGCTGAGAACTACTGGCATCTGAAAGAGACACGTTAGTGATAGATTCCTTACCTTCGAATATTTCCAGGCGTCAGACTGGATCCGGAAAGTTTTGCTAGCAGTACCCCTGCGCGTCAGTAGGTGGTGTCCTGCGGCTCCGCGACCGTCGCTGGCGTCGTAAGCGCCGAGATGACGTCACGAAGACTACTTAGGCGCCACCCATGCGCGCTGATGTCAGTTCTTTATTTTTCCGCGCCAGCAAGTGCAGATCCGGATAGAGCACGTTTCTTAGTCACTTTTTGACTACTCTTTTGAGACTTTTCTCGCCCCTTTTTAGGTCTCGCCTGACCCAGCGCATGCGCTGGTCTGGCGAGACTTATTGAGAGGGCTCCAAAAAGTGCTACCAGGCCAGCCTAGAGCTACAGTGCATGTGCGCGGGCGCGCGCTGCGCTTTACCGCAATTACTTTAACTTTAGCCAATAGGTCTCGCTTTTGGGACCTTATAAGTATTTAGTTATGCAACTGTTGCATGGCTAAACACTTATAAGGTCCCAAAGGCGAGACCTATTGGCTATGCCAATGCTTGTTTCTCCTGGTGCACGTAGGGATGCCCCATGGCCCCGAAGGCCTTGAGGGAGCGGCGCCGGAAACTGCTGGAGGTTCGGCACTCGTCCCAACGCCTCTCCAGGTCCAGAGACCGTTCCCGGCACCGCTCGCGGGGCCGCAGTTGTCCTTCCTCAGGATTCAAGTCTTCGCCCTCGGATTCCGGTAAGCGACGACATAAAAAGAAGTCAAAGAAGCGTGTTTGCTCTCCGACATCCCCCCCCCCCCCCTCCCCCAGTCGGTCCTCGGATGTGGACGAGGGGGACAGGGGTTCTGCCCCTGCGGCTCCTTTGGAGCCTGGGAGTCCCGCGCCCTATCTGCCCATCACGGGTCCGTCGGCGACTCCCGAACAGGTGCAAGAATTTCTTGCCACCATGGACCACCTTTTTAGGCCTCTGCTCCCACCGGCCCACCTTCGGGCCCTGCGGTCCCGTGTCCAGATCCTGTTGGCCCGTCGGCGCTGCCGGCGGATCCAGCTTCGGCGCCACAGGATCCTACGCCGTTGACCCCAGCGCACGAGGTCCGGCGCTGCACTGGGTGCCGTTCATTCCGCCCTTGCCCCGGTTCCAGGACCATTTAATTCCTGCCTGGGATCCGCATTGGGAGAGGGCGCTGGCCCGTCTCCGGCCGGCGCCGTTTCCCACGCCGTTTGTCCCTGCTCCGGCTCTACCGCCGCGGCCGGTTCCTCCTTCAACGGAGGTGGAGGATGACTCCGAGGACCCTTTTGCCCGTCAGTGTGACTCCGAGCAGGACTGGGTGGACGATCTGGAGGACGCCGGCGACCTCGATGTCTCTTCTGACCCGGAGTTTGCCTCTCCTCCACCTACAATGGAGGACGGCGCTTCCTACACGATGGTGCTCCGTCGGGCTGCTGAGGTCCTCAACCTCGATCTTCCCAGGGTGACCCTCAAAACTAACCTCACTGAGGTGCTCCAGACGGCTTCTACTTCATCGGAGCAACTGCTTCCCTTCAACGACGCCCTCACCGACGTCCTGTTGGGCACTTAGTCGCGGCCGGCCACTGGGGCCCCTGTAGATAAGAATGTCGCCAGGCGTCACCGCCCGGCGCCTGGTGACCCCGCGTTTCTGACCACTCATCCCACACCTGAGAGTCTGGTCATCCAAGCCTCGACGTCGCGGAGTGCCTTTCCCATGGCTCTGCTGGATAAGGACTCTTAGAAGCTGGAACAGTTCGGTAAGCGGTTGTTCTCTTCGGCCAGCTTGGGGCTGCGGTCCGTGAACATTGCCTGCTTATTGGCCCGCTATTCCCACGCGGTGTGGGATACGGTTGCTCAGGTGTTACCTCAGTGTCCTGAGGAGGTCCAGCCTGTGCTTTCACAGGCGGTTGCTGAGGGTAAGGATGCGGCTAAGTTCGCCATTCGGTGTGGTTTGGACACCGCTGACTTTTAAATGCAATAGTTACAGTTGTTGCAATAGGCAACACAAGTTAAACACAATTATAACATTGAGCTCAATGGGAATTTTAAAGTAAACACAATATCGATTACTTTGCATAGGTTTTTCTTGCTCAGGGCTGGATTCTGGATTCAGCCCTGGTGCATCTCCTGTAAACAGTTGAAAGAAATCGTTTGTTACACAGGCGATTTTGAAGGAATATTTGTATGTTTCAGAAATAGAATTTCTGGCAAAAACCAGGCAATGTTATCCTATGGAGGAAAGTTTGGTTATCGGAAAATCACAGTTGTAATTGCTTTGTAGGATCAGTGCTGGGCACAAAGATCCAGCACTGGGCTCTCTCCTGATAACAGGTGAGTAATTTCGTTTTCGTTGATCGGGTGATTTTTAGTGAATATTTCAAAGTTTCAAAACTCGACACTTAGAAGAAATTCCTAGTGAAAACTAGTCAATGTTACCCTATGTAGAAAATGTAGGTTATCGGCTTTCAGGTAAGTACTCGACTGGCAGAGTTAAGGTTCTGGGGATAGACTCAGGGGTCTCCCAGGGTCAGGTAGGTACAGTTGTTACACCCTCAGCGGCACAGGGGCAGCCGGGTGCAGAGAGAGTAGGCCCAATGTTAGCCTATGGCGGGCAGGGGGCCTTTGGTTGGTGGCTGCTAGCAGGCAGGCCACACAGCTGTGGGAGCTGAGCTCCTGGTCACTTACACAGGGCAAGTGGGGAAGTAGGATAGGACAGATGCTGCACTTCCAGGGGCACTCGGACGGCTGGGTGCTTTTGAGCCGTCGGGTGCCCAATGTATTTCAATGGGAAAGCTGCAAGACGAACAAAGGCTGCAAGCTTGGGACGAATATTCTTCAGGTGCAACCACCACTTCGAGAGGTAAGTTGGGAAGCTGTAGGTTAGGTAGGCACCCAGGAGCTGGCCACAGGGGGCCGCCGGGTGCAGGGGTGTATTTTGGCATCGGAAAATCTTACCCTCTGCTGGTCGTGGTTGGGGGGTCCCCAGAGTTGAGGCTGCAGGCGTCGTCAGGAGCGTCCTTTGGTGCTGGATTCTTGGTCACAGTCGCCGGGGGGGGACGTCTTCGTGGTCTTTGGTCACTCAGGCACAGGCCGGGCTCGGCGGGTGCAGAGTGTGCTGGATTCGCGGTTTCTGGCTTGGCACCAGGGGTTGTTGCTTGTTTGAGCAGAACCACTGCTCGTGGGAGTCCCAGTCTTTTAGAGGAGCAAGGCAGTCCGGTCCTCCGGGGTTTTTGAGGTTGCTGGCCACTGGAGACGCTGGGGTTTAGCAGGAGCAGGTTCGAGGGTCGACAGGCCTGTAGGGCTGGGGCCAAATCAGTTGTTGTCGTCCTTGTTAGCAGCTGCACGGCAGGTCTTCTTGCTTCTTGTTCTTCTTCTTGTTTCGGAATCGGGATCTGAGGAAGGAAGGTTCAGGGTGCCCCTAAATACTAAATTTAGGGGTGGTACAGGTAGGGAAAGGTCAGGGACCAATGGGTCCCTTCCCTGGGCAGCTTCTAAGTGTCCTTATCCCCACCCTATCCTTCCACTCTCCAGTGGGAGGGGGGCAGGAGCCTAGTCCTGATTGGGTAGGGCTCCCCATCCTCAAGATGGTGAGAGCCCGGAGTTGTGCTTCACCTCACCTCCCCCACCTGAGGGGTGGGTTTGGCAGAGGCTGGCACATCTCCTTTGCTCCCTTGGGTTTTCCCGCCAGAGTGGGGGTCAGAACCGGTGGGGACCAGTTGCTGAGTACAGCAAGTGGTCTGGGGAGGCTCACAAAGGCGGCATGCCTTAGAAGCTTCCCCTGCCCATCCTGGGGGAGGAGGCTTGGCACCTCGTCCCAGGATGTGCATTGTTGTGGGCCCACAAGAGCAGATGGCTCTCTACCTAGGGGGCCCAGCAACCTGTCTGCTGGGTGGCAGCCTATGCAGCCTCTCAGTCAGAACACGGATTGTTGGTTAGTTTCAGGGGGCAACACTAAGTTGCCCTCTGTCGTGCATTTTACATTAAATCCCACACTGGCATCAGTGTGGGTTTAATGTGCTGAGAAGTTTGATATCAAACTTTTCAGTCTTCATTGTAGCCATCATGGTGCTTTGGAGTTCGTGATGACGATCTCCCAGCACCATATACTCTTAATAGCAGCACTGCACTTACAGTGCCCAGGAATGGACCTGGGTACTGTAGAGGTACAGGGCTCATGCACCTGTACCCACACCACTGGCATAGGGTACCCAGCTAGAGGGGTGACTGAGGTATGCCAGAGCAGTGTGTTTGAGGGCATGATACACAAGGATGTATTCATATATGTTGAGAGGGTTCAGTGGCACTCCTTCTTTTGAAGAGAGTTTTTGTGATTAAACAACGCGGAATCTTGGGTACTACAGGATGTCGCCTCCTGTCCTTTAGGCGAATGTAGGATATAATTGAAAGAGATGTCCTTTCCTCTGGAAGGGTTAACCTGTAGACTCTCCAAAGCGAACTTGTCGCTTTTTTAAACAAATAATTAGTGCGAGTTCCTGAAGTTCAAAATAAACATTTATTTTATCTTGTATTTCATTTGTAGATATCCATTGGAATCAAAACCACATCCAGGTAGTCTTATATATATCTTTTCAAAACATTCTGATGCATATAATGGCGTATATGTATTCTATTTATGCTTCACAGAAAAGTAACATAGCCCCAATGCAGGGATGTGTGCCATGTCGACTCTGTTTTGTTCTGCATCAAGACACTCATTCTGCAAGGGCAGTGTGTGTGTGTCAGGGCACAGGACCTCTAAGGGTGGCACAATAAGTGCTGCAGCCCTTAGGGGCCTTCTCTGGTGACAGGGCCCTGGGTACCTTGGGTACCATTTACCAGGGGCTGACATGTGGCCAGAGATGCCAATTGGGTTTTAGGCTTCAATGCAGTTTTAGGGAAGGTTGATTGGCAGGAGCCCAGTGCACACTCAGTCAAAGTACATCAGCAATTCAGCAAAAAGTGGGGGCATACCATGCAAGAAAGATGGCACTTTCTCACAACTATATTTCCGGAATCACATGACCTAATAATTCTTCATTCCATCACTGACCTCAGTAATCATAATTACTCTGCACTTCTCATTAATAATCAAGCATTGCAATCATGTGCTTACATTATCATCAATAAAGCATTGCAGGCTTTCAGGGATATTTGCGTCACTATCCGCATTAACCACACCTTTCAATAAAGCATGGCAAAGAAACTCTTTAAATAAAGCCTTGCTCTAAACATTGTGAATAATGCTTTTAAAAAAGCATTGTTCAAACTGTTGAGCTCTGCACTCCCAGCCGCAGAGAAAAAGCTCCAGCAATACAAGTGCTTGAAAATCTAAGGCGAAACCTGGGTTGTTAATCTTTTATCAGATCTTCCAAACTGAGGGTCTGTACATTTTGTAAAGTTCCTTGGGGGGAGCTGTATTTAAGTGGCTCTGTATATACTGGTCCCAAATAGGTACAGTGTGTACAGAGTCCACAGTCCCCAGAGGTTTGGCAGAGGCTAAAGTTAGATATAACCTTACTGTCTAAAGTGGTTGCTTGGTTGAGCAGTAAGGCAGTATCAGAGGACAGTGTAAAGCATTTGTTGTACACACTCAGTCAGCAAATGGTCTCACACACTCAAGAACTGAACTCTAGGCCAATGGTTTGTAAAAAAAAAAAATATATGGTTGTTTTATTTTAGAACCAACAATAGGTATCAAAATATACTTTCTCAGAATGAGATGCTTTAGTTAAATACTTTGCGATAGGCAATTGACTTTTGCAGGTAATAGTTACAGTTTGTTGCAATAGGCAACACAATTTCAAACACAATACATTGAGTTCAATGGAAATTTAAGTTATATGCAATTGATTACTTTCAGGATTACTTTTCTAACTCCAGGACTGGATCCTAGATTCAGTCCTGGGACAGTTCTTGGAAACAAGTGAGTAAATTCGTTTTAGTTACTGTTGTGATTTTTAAGCAATATTTTGCTATTTTAAAAGTTGACACCTGAAAACATTTTCTAATCAAATTACCAATGTTATCCTATGGAAGGAAATTCACTTAGCAGGTAAGTGGGGTTATAGTTACTTTTTCTAGGTCAGTGTTGGATCCTAGATCCAGCACTAGTGTAATACCTGTAAGCAGTTGAGAAACTGCGTTTAAGTTGTACACGCGATTTTTAAGGAATATTTATAAGTTTGCAAAATCGACACTAGAAAGAAATTTCACAGAAAAACAGTCAATGGTTTCCTATGGAAGAAAATTCAAGTTACGGGTAAAGTATGTTCTTGTTACTTTTGTAATCCAGTGCTGGGCTCCTAGGCTCAGTACTGGGACATCTATCTAAAACAGGTAAGTAATTACGTTTTCACAGTTGGTACGATTTTTAAAGAATATTTGTAGTTTGCAAAAATCGACACTTAGAAAAAATTTCACAGAAAAACAGTCAATGGTTTCCTATGGGAGAAAATTGAGTTAGTGGTAAGTATGGTCGTAAGTACTTTTCAGGGTCAGTGCTGGGCACCAAGATCCAGCACTGGGATCTCTCCTAATAGCAGGTGAGTATTTCCGTTTTCGTTACTCTGTTGATTTTAGGTGAATATTTTAAAGTTTAGAAACTCCACACAAAAGAAATTTCAAGAGAAACCAGTCAATGTTACCCTATGGAAGAAAAGTGAGTTATCGGGTTTTGGGTAAGTACTCGACTGGCAGAGTTGAGGTTCTGGGCATAGACTCAGGGGTCTCCCAGGGTCGGGTAAGTACAGTTGTTACACCCTCAGCGGCACTGGGTCAGCTGGGTGTATAGTGAGTTAGGCTCAATGTTATCCTATGAGAGGCACAGGGGGCCCTTGGTTGGTGGCTGCTGACTAGCAGGCCACGCGGCTGTGGGAGCTGGGCTCCTGGTCATTTGCTCGGGGCAAATGGGGAAGTAGGTAGGAGTAGAAGTTGCACTGCCAGGGCCACACGGGCGGCTGGTTGCAGGGTGCTTTTGAGCCTTCGGGCGCTCAATGGATTGCTATGGAAAAGCTCAAGGACTAAAAAAGGCTGCAAGCTCAGGGACGAAGATTCTAAAGGTGCCACCACCACTTCGAGAGGTAAGTTGGGTAGTTGGAGGATAGGTAGGTACCCAGGAGTCAGACACAGGGGGCCGCAGGGTGCCGGGGTGCCTTTTGGCATCGGGAAATCTTAACCTCTGTTGATCGCGGTTGGGGGAAGGGGGTCCCTGGTTCTGAGGCTGCAGACGTCGTCAGGAGCGTCGAGGTGGGTCCTTGGGTGCCAGATTCGGTGTCACAGCTACCGGGGAGACATCCTCTGGGTCTTTGTCCACTCCGGCACAGGCCAGGCTTGGCGGGTGCTGAGTGTGCAGGGTTTGCGGTTCCGGGATGATGCCAGGGGTTAGATACTTGCTTTGAGCAGAGTCACTGCTCGTGGGAGTCCCAGGTGCTCAGAGTCACAAGTTAGCCAGGTCCTCCGGGGTTTGTGAGGTTGCTGGCCACAGGAGGTGCCGGGATTTAGCAGGAGCAGGTTCGAGGGTCGACAGGCCGGTAGGGCTGGGGCCAAAGCAGTTGGTGTCTTCCTCTTCTTAGCAGCTGCACGGCAGGTCTTCTTTCTTCTTGATCTTCTTTGCTGTTTTAGAATCTGGAATCTGAGGAAGGAAGATTCAGGGTGCCCCTAAATACTAAATTTAGGGGCGTTATAGGTAGGTAAAGGGCAGGGACCACTGGGTCCCTGTCCTGGAGTGGGTACACCCCCTATCCTGCCACTCTCCTGTGGGAGGTGGGCAGTGGCCTAGTCCTGATTGGGTAGGGCTCCCCATCTTCAAGATGGCGAGGGTCCGGAGATGTGCTTCACCTCGCCTCCCCCACCTGAGGAGTGGGGTTGGCAGGGCTGGCACATCCCCGGTCCTTACTTGGGGTGTCCGGCCAGTCTTCCCGCCACAGTGGAGGTCAGAACCGGTGGGGGCCAGTTGCTGAGTACAGCAAGTGACCTGGAGAAGCTCACAGTGGCGGCATGCCTTTGAAGCTTCCCCCTGCCCATCCTGGGGGAGGAGACCTAGCACCTCACCCAGGATGTGCATTGTTGCAGACCCAGGAGAGCGGGGGCTCTTCACCCAGGGGTCCAGTAACATGTCTGCTGTGTGGCAGCCTAGGCAGCCTCTCAAACAAGACGTGGATTGTAGGTTAGGTTTCAGGGGGCATCTCTAAGATGCCCTCTGTAGTGCTTTGTACATTAAATCCCACACTGGCATCAGTGTGGGTTTAATGTGCTGAGAAGTTTGATACCAAACTTCTCAGTCTTCAGTGTTGCCATTATGGTGCTGTGGAGTTTGACAAGCTCCCAGCACCATATACTTTTAAATGGCAGCACTGCACTTAGTGCCCAGGAATGGACCTGGGTACTGTGGGGGCACAGGGCTCATGCTCCTGTGCCCACACCACTGGAATAGGGCACCCAGCTAGAGGGGTGGCTGATGTATGCCAGGGCAGTGTAGATTGTGGGCATGGCACACAGGGATGTGTGCCATTTCGACTCTGTTTTGTCTTGTACCCAGACACTCAGCCTGCAAGGGCAGTGTGTTTTTGTTTGGGTACAGGGCCTCTAAGAGTGGCACAATACGTGCTGCAGCCCTTAGAGGCTTTCCCTGGTCACAAGGCCCCGGGTACCATTTACCAGGGGCTGACAAGTGGCCAGGGTTTGCCAATTTGGGTTCTAGGTTTTAAGGGAAGGAACATAGGCCCTGGGCACCTGATTGGCAGGAGTCCAGGGCACACTCAGTCAAAGTACATTCAGCAATTCAGCAAAACGTGGGGGTATACCATGCAAGAAAGATGGCACTTTCTTGCTACTGAATTCCTGCAGACCCCCTACTCTCTTTTGGCCTTGTTGATTGGGCCCCTGCCATGCTGGGGCCACCACATCGCTGAACGTTTGGAACCCAGCTTTTTTGACTTGGCACCCTACCCTTGAGTTTGCTTGCCCAAGCTTCCTCACTCGAGGTCCACCCCAAAAGCATTCCCTACTGTGATGCCAAACATGGAATTGAAAAGCTTGATATGTTTAATAGGAGACATCCTTCCATAAGCTTTGCCTTGAAGTCCTTGAACAATGTCTGTCCTTTGGGTCGGTACACAGATGCGATTTTGGATATGGCCAACGGGATCTTGCTGGCTGTCTCAGATGAATTAACGAATAAGGATTAGAGTGACTTACTGCAAAACTAAAGGACTCAACTTACTTCAAACAAAACAAATAAGAAAATTGGAACAACTGACATGACATATGTAAAGGCATAGTACTTTCGAACAAGAAGTAGTCTTAGTAAGAGCCCTGAAGAAGTCTCTGTAGGACGAAACTCGTTGGCTACTGTTGTAAGGCAAGTGTCAAAAGAATGAAGAACTTTCCTCTATATACATCCAAAGTATACTGTGTATTATGTACTAAGTATAAGCACTGTGTGTGGAATAATGAGAATTGTGCAAAACTTATTTAAATTGAGCTACATGCTCTTGTATTTATTGGTTTGCATGTGGTGTCTGGGTGAGCACTACGACTCCGGCGAGTGCGACTCTGGTCAACAGCTTCGACCAAAAGCACTCGGGGAATGTAACATGAATCTTATGGCGGCGTGGATGTCACATTCTTCAAAGTCTTCTCCTCAGCCTCGATCCCTGCGCGTTCTAGGGTGACCGACCGCATGTCCGTTCTAGGAGCTGTTCCCAAGGGCGTCATTCACCTGCGACATCGAAGTTGCGGCTCCTCCCGCATTTGTCGCCTACCACGCATCCCCACTCTTCTGTTGAAGTGCTGAGGCATGGGTCCGCCCCCATCTCCCCACCTTTCCTTTGGCCGGGGCAACTTAGACCCAGATGAAACAATATTCTCAATCCCTTATTTCTGTTCTTTGGTCCTCACCTCCTTCTGGAGCGCCCTCGGGTTCACGGAAGTGCTTGAGGTCGTGCCTGTGACTACGCTGGTAGGTTCTCCCTCAGCTTCAGGTCAGCCTCATGTATCTGACACCTCAGCAGCACCAGTGCACAGCTCATCGCGGCACCCACGTTCGGCTCCTGCGTCAGATGTGAAGACTCCGATGTCCGCGTTGAGCTCTTGTCTGCTGGCTCCCGTAGTGGTGCTATGGACGCACATCAATGTTCCGTCTGACGTTGAGGCATCTCATCACGGTGTCTGATGCGGCGCTGATGGAGCAGACTGCCCGAGATGTTTCTCCTCTGGTTTTTTCTTCTGAGGACCATGCCTGTAGAAGTGCTACAGGCTGTGTGGTGTGTCCCCCTCAAGTTCTGGACTCTGTACCACCCCCTAAACAGTCTAGCTGGTTATTTGACTTGGGTGACGCCAGTGGCTTACAATCTTCGCCAGCCTTCAGCCTCCAGACTCCTCCTGGTTTGGCTACGGAGGAGAGTTCCGCACTAGTGGACATGTTGAATCTAGTTTTGTTTGCCCTGGATTTACATCTTCCTTCGGTGGAGTTATCAACGGACCCCTTAGTTGGTGTTCTACACTCTGCCCAGTCTAATGTTCCTTATAGTGGCTGTCTTTTCGATATCCTGTTGGGTGCTTGGACTAAAACTGAAGCGGGGCTCCCTGTGGATGACTTTATTTCTCACAGGCATAGCCTGTCCCAAGGGGATCCATCCTGTCTCCTTAGACACTCCTCTACTAAATGCTTTGTGGTTCAGGCTGCTTTAGCCACACAAAATATAGATTTTCTCCACACTGTCCCTCCGGAGAGTTAGGCCATGAACTTTGACACTTGTGGTAGGCGTATTTTCTCTTCATCTAGCGCTGCTCTGCAATCTCTAAACACTTCCTGTGTGGTGTGCTCCTCCACTTCTCCCACGCCTTTTGGGACTACATGGAGTGCCTCTGGCCCTCCATTCCAGAGGAAGCCCAGAATGCTCTTGTTCCCCTGGTACAAGATGGACAGCAAACTGCCACACTTGGCATCCGCTGTAGTATGGATGCTACCGATTCGGTTGGTTGAGCTTTGTCCCTTTCCATTGCTCCATGTTGGTGCGCATGGTTGTGCACTTCCCAGTTTTCAGAGGCTGTGCATACTGCTTTGATTGACATGCCTTTTGATGGCACCTCCCTTTTTGGTGCACATACAGACTCCGCTTTATGCCACTTCAGAGATCGTCATAGTGGTGCACAGTCTTAACTCTGTTGTTGCACTGATATTGTCGGGACAGTTGTATCCCCTTTGCTTTGACTCTTTTCTTTTCCGCCCTCCTAGGACGGGGTTCTTCACTCCCTTCCAGGGATATACCCGGTGTGGTGTTTCTGCTTCCTGCAGGTACTTTGATTCTCATTTATGCTGTCGGCGACCGGTTTTGTTTCCAGCCATCTGGAACTTAACTTACTTTGCGGTTATCTGGGAGTCTGTTCTTTGGCTCTTATGCTGCTTGAATTTTCCTACCGAGTATGTTCTCTGAGGCAGGTTTCTGTTTGTGTTGTGTGTTTGCACTAAAGCCTTGTTCCCTGTTTTCGGGGACCTTATTTTGTATGCGTTTGAGACATTTTTGTGAGCTATTTATGCACTTAGTACCCCTTATAGGGACTTCACCTTCCTCTTTCCTCTACCCTTATATCCATATAGGCTATGCTGGATCCGCTGGCAGGCACTCTTTGGCCTGATTTGCTTTCAAATCCATCTCCATCCTTTTTGGTGTGGCCCTTCTCTTTGTTTTGCTTTACTCTCTGGAACGCATGTATTTCTCATTTTGTGTTCCTTTTGGTTCAGGCCTAGGTTCCACAACTCCAGCCTTTTCGTGCTCCTAAGCCTGTTCATCTCCAGCAATCTGCTGTGCTTGTGCCTCTTTTATACATATCTGCCATTGCACTTATGGGATAGCTATTGTGTCTGCTGTTATTTCGGTCCTCTTCACCTGGGGCACCAGTCCTCCTGATTGATGGACCCTTGCTTGGTATCCTTATTTTACAAGAGTTCCCTCTTTCCGGTATCTTTCCTCACTCTACTACTGCCTTCGTGATGTCCACTTTTTTCTATGGGCAAGGTTACATTTCAGCCCCCCCCCCCCCCCCTCCCTTCTTTGGTGGGGGTATCTCATTACTTTTTCTTGAGACATATCCTACCTTTTCTACTGTTTCCATGAAGCATTGGTCAGGTTTCTTTTCTGTTTCTCCTGCTTCTGTAAGTTGGACAATGTGTGATTGTCCTACTCCACTATCTTTTGCCCTTAGTTTCCACCAACCCTATGTTTCACTCTGGCTGCCTTCTCCTTCTTCATTTCCATCTTTTCCTTTATGGTGAACTTCACACATGCTGTTATTCTTTGCTTCTGCTGCTACTGCCTGCTGGCATCCTTCCTCAGTTAATGGCATTGGTTCTTTCTTACTCTTATGTGGCATTATGTTGCAGATTCCCAGCCTTGTCTTTCTATCTCCACCTCAGCTACTATGATAACTCTTATTTTAAGACGGTAGGATGTTGTCTCTGTCCTTCCTTGGTCACCTCTGTTCTTGGAGTACTCTTCATTCCTCCACTTCTCGTCCTCCCACTCACTGGCGGAGGACGTGGGTTACCTTCGGAGGAGTGGATATACTTTTGCTGTACCCTGGAAGACTTGTACGTCTTCAGCGATTTCTAAGTTTTTTACATGCATAATTATCTTTATATGCATTTATCCTTGGATGCGTCTGCATGTATGTGCCTATTTCTTGAATGAATTTCCTTTGGATGTCTTTTACTTCAGATATTTTTCTGTGTGCGTTTGCACATATGTTCATCTGGCCTGCTGTCCGTCGCCGCATCTCACCTCCTGCCTTCTTGGTGACCTGTTGCACCATTCTTTTTTTTTAAAATTTATTTTTATTAACAATAGGAATCATCAACACCAGGCATAGTACATCATTATAATAGAGTCTTATTTTTACATGGCTCTCAAACAATTGAAAGTATACAGTGTGCTGTCACGGGGCGATTCGTGTCATGTTTGCAACAATTCATCTTGAGCTGGGGTCAATGGTGGGGTACAGATGTTTCCCCTATACGCATTCCAGTCTTTCCATATGTGGCACCACTTTTTGGGGCACCCCCTGGCCACATAGACAAACTTCTCCCGAAACATGCACCAATCCATGTCCTTCTCCCAGGCCCTCAGTCTCGGCGCAAGCGATGCCCCCCATTTCTGGGCGATGTTTCGTTTGGCTATCATTAGCCCCATTGTGACCCACGTCATGCGCGCATTAATTAAGTCCGTTGGCTCCCACACATTTAGGAGACATCGCTTAGCCTCCAATGGGAGTGTAAGGCTTAACACTTCACTCAGCACCTCATGTATTCTCTTCCAATACCTCTGGATACGCGGGCACTCCCACAGAACATGGAGGAAGGTACCTTCACTCCCACAGTCTCGCCTACACTTACCATCAGGCGCTCTCCCCATTAACACCATCCCAGGCCCCGTGATGTAGATTCGGTGCAGAATTTTAAGTTGTACTAATCTCAGCTTTGCTGCGATGGCTACCTCACGTGGCGAGGATACCGCCGCCACCCAATCTTCATCATCGAGTATGATGCCATCCCTTTCCCACTTCTCCCTCAACCTCACCAGGGGGTCTCCCGTGTGGTTCACCAACTTTTTATATGTGAGTGAGATGGGCTTCATTGATAAGTATCCATCGAGGAGTCGGTCTTCAAGGGGTGCCGCCTCCGGAGGGGTCTCTCCCTTTCGAAAACAGGAGCACAGGGCGTGACGGACTTGCATGTACCTGAAATACTCTGTTGTGGCCAGCTCATATTCTTGCTGCAAGGCGGCGAACGACTTAACCTCGCCCTTCACCCATAGGTCGCCTACCTTCGATATGCCAATGAGGTCCCATTTGTCAAACCCCTTCGTAGACCAGAGGTTACCAAGCCTGTCGGAGTCCCATAGCGGCGTGGCCCGAGTGATTTTATGCTGCCACCCCATGCTCCTGGAGGCTGCCCCCCAGACCTGCACCGATTGTTTTGTTGGTCCTGTGAGTTGCCCCTCCCCCCCCCCCCCGGGCAGTACCCAGCGGTCCATCGCATAGCCTGGATCGTCAGCCTGCCTATATGTCCCATGGTTGATTGCTGCCAGATGAGCCGCCCAATAATATTTTTTGAGGTCAGGGAGGGCAATCCCGCCGTCATACCAGGAGAGGTTGAGTTTGGATAGTGCTATGCGCGGCCTCCCATTCCATAACAGGCGGCGCTGTAAGGTCTCAATCTCCCTGAAATAACTGGCCGGCACTAGATCCTGCGTATTCTGCAGGTCGTATAAGAACCGGGGCAAGGACATCATTTTGAACAGGGAGGCCCTACCGAGCAGCGAAAGCGGGAGCGTCATCCAGAGGAGGGAGTAGGTTGCGTGCACATCTATCTGCAAGGTTGGCCGTTATATATATGACAAGATATTTGAAGCCCTGTGTTGTGATCTGTATCGGGCAGTCTCTGGGGAGTCCCATGAGAGGTCCCCTGAGGACGTACAACACGGATTTATACTAATTTATGGTATATTCGGAGTACCTGCCAAATATGGCGAATATATCAAGCACTGCAGTTAGGGAGGCCTTTGGGCAAGTCAGGAACAGAAGTATGTCTTCTGCATACAGTGAGATGCGGTCCTCACAGGACTCTGCCCACCTAAAGCCACGGATCATCGGATCTCTCTGTATCCACGCCGCCAATGGTTCCAGGGCTAGGGCGAATAGGAGGGGTGACAGCGGGCACCCCTGCCTTGTGCCTCTGCCCAGCTCAAATACATCTGATTTTTTATTGTTAACCACTATCTGGGCTAGTGGTCTTGAATAAAGGAGTTGCACCCACCCAATGAATTGGGGCCCAAATCCCATTTTCTCAAGTACCGCAAACAGATATTTCCATTCGACCATATCGAATGCCATTGAGGCGTCTAAGGATACAAGGACTGCCTCCTCCTGGATAGTAGACGCCCTCCCCATCACGCCGTGCACCCTGCGCAGGTTCAGCGCAGTATTGCGCTGCGGCATGAAGCCAGATTGGTCCGGGTGCATGAGATTATTAATGACTTTGATTAGCCGGGTGGCCAGAAGTTTGGCTAAAATCTTGGTTTCGGCGTTCAGTAGAGAGATCGGTCTATAGGAGGAGCACTCTGTCCGACTTTTGCCTTCCTTGTGGATCATCACTAGGGTGGCCAGTAGTTGGTCCTGGGGAAATTCCCCTACCTCCCTACTTTCCCAGAACATTTTGCATAAGCGAGGGGCTATGATATCTGCCCCAAGTTTATAGAGCTCTATCGGAAGCCCGTTTGGCCCCGACGCCCTCCCCGAGGTAAGTCCCCTGATCGCCAGTGCCACTTCCTCTGGTGTGGGATCCCCTCAAGATATTCAAGATCCGACTCAGCGAGTTTAGGAAGAGTTATGTCTCTCAGGAGGTCTACGGAGTCCTGTGTCGTGTACGGGTTCTGGGAGGCATAGACTCATTGGAAGTGAAGGGCAAACACATTAGCGATAGCCTGGGGATCCGTGATTGAGTGTGCATCGTTGTCGATTAGCTCCGGGACTAGTCTGTTAGCGAGTTTCTTTTTGTCTAACCATGCGATTAACTTCCCTGCCTTATCCCCCTGGTCATAGATCCTGCCCAATGTGTCCCGCCCCAGTTCTTTGGCCCTATTTGTCACTAAGGCCTTATAGTTGTCTTGTTTTAAGCGAAGAAGATGCATAGTGTCTGGATTAGGCCGCTCCGCCAGCTCCCCTTCTAGACGGAAGATTTCCCTCTCCAGGTCCTCCTCTTCCCTGACCTTTTCTTTCTTGACCCCCGCTATTTGGGAGAGGGCCTGACCCCTAATCACTGCCTTGAACGCCTCCCACAGTGTCTGATTTGAGCTTACCGACCCTTCATTTTCCTGAAAGTAACGTGCCATTGCAGAGTGGACTGCTTTATGGACTACTGGATTGCGAAGGTTCCAGGGGTGGATTGGGGCCACTCTTCCCCTCTATCATGGCTTACCGCTAGATGCATCCACAGCGGGGAATGATCCGATATGCCTCTTGCCATATGTCTGACTTCCCGTACGTGTTGTAACTGGTCGGGGGGGATCAGCAAGTAGTCTATTCTGGATTGCGTGTTATGGGCGCCAGAGTGAAAGGTATACTGGGTGGTACACCATTCTGGATTGTATTTGTTGTTGTCTTCTCTCACTTCAGTGAGCGACTCCATTACATTACCTGAAGGGTGTGTTCTGTCACTTCATGGTTCTCTTTTCAAGAGCGGTTTCTTTACCCTTGTTTTTTTTCCTAGCGATGCTCTTCAGCATTTATTGCTTTTTTTCTCCATCGCTCTTTTATTGGAGGTTCCTTTTTTCGTATTCTGTTTCTCAGGGTTGTTTCCTCGATGATCGGTGAGTGCTCTTATTCGCTGTATGCGTTACTGCGGATGAACGCGCTTTGTATGCTCCTTCCATTTGGTTTTTGGCCTGGACTCTGTGGACTTTTGTCCTTGGCCCCCTTGCATTCCCCGATCTTAGGTTGCATTCCCTTTGGGGCTGCCTCGTTCACTGGTTTTGTATCGTGTCTCCTGGTCTTCTGGCTTTCTACTCTCTAAGGGATCCCTATCGCCCTTTCTTGGGGATCAGTCCTTTCGATGAGCATCCTGCTTCCCTATAATTTTTTGGGGGATAGTCAGGTCCCTGTCTATTTTCCGCACCTGCTTCTCCTATTGAGGATCTTTGCAGCCCCTCCTCCTTGGATGGAATTGCTTGGGTATCTGATTCTAAGTAAAATAAATGGGAGAGTGAAGGTTTTGGGCACGTCCTGTTCCCAAGGAGCGTACTATACTTAAACAATGTGGACGGGCCCACTATGTGTATGTTATTACTTTAGTCACTGTTTGTAGCATGAGCTTGGACCCATTCGGTGTTGTTAAAAGACCCCTCACACACCAACCTAGTTGGTTTTCATTCTTCATCATTGCGGTCCCAACCGGGCGGCCGAATGCCCCCCGGTTGTGCTACGACGCCTGATTACAGCGGAGCTGGTGTTGGTGCTTAAGTGTGATGTGTTGTGATATTCTACAGTTAAAAATACCTCTGAGAATCCTTGCCTTTGTTTTTAATGTTGGCAGCTCAGGATATAGTTAAAATATGTGTGGTGCAACTATTTAATGAGTTAACTTTAAGTTGGCTTGTGTGTGGTGGTCTACATTTTTCAGCCCCCGCTGTGTGATTAACTGGGCTTTCTTCAGGACCAGAAACGTGATAAGTGAGTGGTGAAAGGTGAAAGATGCCACATGAAAAACCAGTGTGGTACCTACACACACGCTAAGGTGTGTGGTTGAAAAGTTGAAAAAATGTCGGCATACTCAGACACTTTAAAATAGCAAAAACAATTCAATGCTAAGAAGTTTTTGGCAGTAATCGGGGCTCGAGGGAGGAGGCTCATCCCAGATCCAATTTGGTGAAGACGAGGCATCCGCTGCAAACCTAATTATGGTCCCCCGTAGTCCCGGCTGGTGTGTGAGGGGTCTTTTTTTTTTTTTTTTTTTTTAACCCTTAAAATAAGTTTGTTTATTTAACATGAAAAATACAATGAATGCACAATAATGCGTTTAGGTCACAATTCGGTATACAACGCATCATACTTATTAATGTGTAAACAGCTTGCGGGGGTCATGCCCTCTGCTGGTAGTGTGGGGGCCAGACTGGTTAGAAGTTGATGCTATTTAATGATAAATTAAACCTATAACTAGATTATACACAGATCTGTTTAGCAAGTGTGTTAACCTTCATAGTTATCTCACTAATGTTAAACCTGGAAATTTGCTTACACAGTGATCTCCACAGTAAATGTCTTTCAAAATGTACACTGTCTGTGACCAAAAAAGTGCCAAAGTACACATTTATTGTCATATGTCAATTTTTTGGATCAGACTTTAAATTATATATGTGTCTTGAATATCAACCCCTGCTCCTCTCATCTCTGCCGCTTGTGACTCCAGCATTACTGCCAAGTTTCCCAGATCCAAGCACGATGTGCTGCTCCAGCCCACGGTTTTCCCTGAATTCTAACATCCGCAGTCCCGTTTTAGAATGGAATAAACAAGACTACAAGTCCCAGAATCCAAAGAAAAAACCTGGACTGGGTAAATGGGAAACCTGGCAGGGCTCCTCCAGCCCGTTCATCTGCCACAATGTCAGCCACAATTTATGGGATCCTTTAGTCATTTTTTTCCACATCCAGCACTGGTTAAAAGAAAAGCCACAATGCAACTTGCTGCAGGTTAAATTAGAGGTGGGTAAGTCGCAGGAAGCTTGAGCCACGCTCAAGCCTTAAACCTGGCTATGGCACAGCTCAAGGTCCTATTAGAACTGTAAACCTATAACAACCTGAGCTTTCACATGGCTTCTGCCTGCTACCCTTTGCTGAGCCCAGGATGTGGCGTTACGGCTAGAGCTGTCAATTTTAGAACTGGGTAACCAGGTTCAAGTCTCAACATTGACTCAACATTCTGTGGTTCTGGGCAAATAACTTAACCTATCCATGACAAACAAGATATGACCTTGCGTAATTTAACAGATGCTGATGTAAAGTGGTCCAAAGTTTGAGGGTCGGGTTGCGCTACATAAAGACTGCAGACAAATGCAGAGAGATACAAACAAAGCCTTAACATAAAAAGGAAACAAATAGATAGGGCCCGATCACGACTTTGCAGTGCGATGCAAGGTCCGCTCCGCCACCGCACTGCCAAATCCGTGGTCAGACCGCCTGGTAGATTAGGAGTTCTCCCCTGTCTGGCGGGCTGGTTTTTGGCATTCCCGCAGCGATGCCTCATGAAATGAGAACCGCAATGGTAACGCCCAAAAGAAGTCCTGCATGGCATTTACTAAAAAGTCCATGACGTGCAGGAACTGGTGTGCATGCACACAGGGGGGCACATCTTGTGCTCCCATGCATGCATCCCCATGCGGAGGAGGCGCAGGGGGTCCTGCAGAACCCCCTTTGTTTTCTCTCCACCACAGTGTTCATGGAGTAGGAACCTCCATGATACCACTCCTAGTATGCTTGGCGGGACAATGGTGGTCCTGCCAAGCATATTGTGGCCTCTGCCCTCCGGCACTGCCACAGAACAGCGGTTCCCTGGCAGCTGCGGCGGGGCTGTGGTGGTCCGACCGCCCAAATAGTAATAGGGCGGTCGTGAGACCACCATCCCTGTGCCCCCACGAGTCCGGCGGTCCTTAGACGTCACTCTTCTTTTTTTTTGGGAAACCTTTATTACAAAGTTCAAGAGATATACAAGTATGGGCCTACAACCTTCAGGCCGGCCGCTAGTAGACAGTGAGACCATGAAACACATTCATAAACACAAGCAGCAAGCAGTAAAAAGTCCCACAGATCAAAAATATCATTTGCGGCCACATTGCCCAAACATCCCAAATGGCAGTTTCATTTTAAATGAAAAACGAAAAACAAACCCACAAGGCGGCAAAAGTCTAGGCAACAGTATGTGCTCCCCTCGGGAGGGCTCTACCAACCTACAAGAATAGGAGGGGGGGAAGGGCAGGGGCAGAGACAAAGTGGTCACGATAACACAGAGTCAAGAGAATGTGCAGACTAGGGAGACAGGGCCGCCGCCAAGTCGGGCGTCAGTGGCGGGGTACAGATCCCGCCGCGATAGGAGTTCCAGGGGCCCCACACCTTTACCCATTTCCCAGGCTTACCTCTCGCCACATACACAACCTTTTCTCGGAACATACACCAATCCATATTTTCCTTCCATACCGAAATCGTGGGTGACCTCTGGGAGCCCCACAATTGTGCTATGTCACGCTTGGCCACCATATATCCCAATGTCACCCACCACGTTTGCGTCACCGTGTAATCAGTCGGCTCCCACACATTCAACAGACACCTCCTAGCCTCGGGGAACAGCGCAACATGCGTGACCGCTTGCAACACCGCATGCACACCACGCCAGAATCGAGTCACCTCCGGACATTCCCACAAAATGTGGAAGAAGGTCCCTAACATGCCACACCCACGCTTACACATCCCATCCACCGCATATCCCATACGCATCAGGCCCGGTCCCGTAACGTAAACCCTGTGGAGTATTTTGAGTGTGAGGGGTCTATCTGAAAGAAACACGTTAGTTAGATTCCTCACCTTAGAATATCCACAGGCGTCAGACTGGATCCGGAAGATTTTTCGTCAGCAATACCCCTTGCGCGTCGCTAGGCGTCGTCTGCGGCTCCGCGTCCGTCGTCGGCGTCGTGCGCCGGAATGACGTCGTCGGGAGTACTTAGACGCCGCCCTCGCGCGCTGACGTCAGTTCTTCTTTTTTCCGCGCCAGTAAGCGCAGATCCGGGAGAGCTACCCCTAAGGTGAGGAATCTAACTAACTAATGTTTCTTATAGATACATCGTTACCGAAGGTAAGTAACTTGTTCTTTAACAACACCTAATGGGTCCAAGCTCATGCTACAAACAGTGACTAAAGTAATCACATACACATAGTGGGCCTGTCCACATTGTTTAAGTATATCTGATTCTAAGATCAGGAATCTGTGGCTAAATATCTCTATCAGATGAACAAGTTATTTACCTTCAGTAACACCTTATCTGGTAGAGACGAGATCTAGCTGCATATTCCTTATAGACCCACCGATCCTCCCCACTCTGCGAATTAGGGCCTGTTGTCTCCAAGATCCCCTCTTGCATACTACTTCGGTTCTTTCGATTTGTCCTTGTTGATACAAGTTTCCTTTTTGGCACACTGTTTCCTGAGATTGTTTTTCTAAGTGACTCTGCGTTGTTGGCGCGGGAATGGAAAAAAAAGAAACTGGGGTCAGGAAGGGCTTATGTGGACTCTGTTGTCAACACATTCAAGAGACTACATCGCTGCAAAATTGCTCGATGTCCTTTACTGACACGCAGAGGTACTGCTTGAAAGGTTTCCAGATCCAGTCTGGTGCTTGGGGAGGATTCTAAGATAAGGAATCTGCATCTTAATCTTGTCTCCACCAGATAAGGCTTTACCAAATGTAAGTAACTTGTTAATTAGAGGGTACAATACACATACCAGTACAATGTGCTGCTGTAGGAAGCTGGGTTTCTATAGCAGTATCCCCCCACACACTTTTTGCCAGACTACTGATGCAGTTTAACTTGATGTGCTCTGGGTCCCTGCTAATCAGGTTCCCAGGGCCTATGTTCTTTCCCAAAACTGTACCTTGTACCCCCAATTGGCACCTCTCTGGCCACATCAGTCCCTTGTAAAAAGTACCATGGGTACCAAATGCACTGTTGCCAGGGAAGGCCTCTAAGGGCTGCAGCACTTATTTGCCACCTTTAGAGGCCCGTACTTTTACACACACACACAGGCTGCGTGTTTTGGTGCAGAACAAAGTGAAGAGTTGACATGGCACACATCCCTTTGTGCCATGCCTACAACCCACTGCCCTGGCATAGGTCAGCCACCCCTCTAGCTGGGTGCATTATACCAGTGGTGAGGGCACAGGTGCATGAGCCCTGTACCCCTACAGGTCTTAGACATTGTAAGTGCAGTACTGCCATTGAGAGTATATGGTGCTGGGAGTTTGTCATTACAAACTCCACAGCACCATAATGGCTTTACTGAAAACTGGGAAGCTTGGTATCAAACTTCTCAGCACATTAACCCTATGTATAACTATGCTGACGACATGCAGCTGATTTTTACCATCAATGACTCAACTGACTCCAAGGAGTCTCTAAGAAACACCATGCTGTTCCTCAGGAACTCGACGAACCAAAATCAATTAAAACTAAACAAAAAATGGAGATTATTATCCCCAACAACAAACTTTTGCATTGGACTCCTGTTCACAGGCCTCCGGAGCAAGGCTCCACACCGATTCTAAAAAACACAATAAAGAGCCTAGGCATACAAATTGACGCAGATCTATCTATGAGTTCTCAGACATGTCAAGTCACTTCCTCCTGTTTTTCCAACTAAGGAAATTCTGAAAAATGTGAAGTTTTTTCAGCAGAGAGGCCGGCATTTAAATTATTATCGCTATGATCCTGTCAAAAATTGACTATGCAAATGCAATGTATCTAGGCCTTCCATGCAACCAAAACTATCGGCTACAGCTGATATAAAATCAAGCTGCCAGAATCCTCTACCGGCAACAGAGACGCTGTCATGTCAAGCCGCTGATGGAGCTCCACTGGCTGCCAGTGGAGCTGAAATCCATGTTTAAGACAGGCTGCATCTTTTCCAAAGCTATTCTCGGCGCAGGCCCCAAGTATATATCCTCTAGAATTCACAGATACTCGCCTAAGTGCACTCTTAGACCTATGCATATGAATCTATTGGCGGCCACTAGATATAGACGCAAACGGATTGGAGGGTCGCGTTTCTCAATACAAGGACCCCAGTTCTGGAATTCGTTGCCCACCGCTATAAAACAAGAAACAGACTACATGCGCTTTAGAAAAAAGCTGAAAACGTGGCTTTATACCCAAGCATATAGTTGGACACGGACTTCTGCAAACGGTGACTTCACAACACAGCGCCAAGAGACCTGTTGGTGTACGTGCGCTTTAGATTTTTTCTATAATATAACATAAACCCACACTAATGCCAGTGTGGGATTTAATGAAAAATGCACTCAGGGAGCATCTTAGAAGTGCCCCCTGTGAGAAAGTGCCCTCTTTCTTGCATGGTATGCCCCCACTTTTTGCTGAATTGCTGATGTTCTTTGACTGTGTGTGCCCTGGGCTCCTGCTAATCGGGTACCCAGGGCCTATGTTCCCTCCCTAAAATTGCATTGAAGCCTAAACCCAATTGGCATCTCTGGTCACATGTCAGCCCCTGGTAAATAGTACCACAGGTACCCAGGGCGCTGTGACCAGAGAAGGCCTGTAAGGGCTGCAGCGCTTATTGTGCCACCCTCAGAGGTCCTGTACCCTGACACACACTTCCTTTGCAGGTTGCGTGTCTTAGTGCAGAACAACGTGAAGAGTCGACATGGCACACATCTGTGTGCCATGCCCACAAACCATTGCCCTGGCATAG
The DNA here is from genome assembly GCF_964204655.1 of Triturus cristatus. Classification (NCBI taxonomy): domain Eukaryota; kingdom Metazoa; phylum Chordata; class Amphibia; order Caudata; family Salamandridae; genus Triturus; species Triturus cristatus. The sequence goes on along the minus strand of NC_140594.1, from coordinate 561,186,547 downwards.
ATCACTCAAACATCTGGCAGGGTGCACTATACCAGAGGTGAGGGTACAAGTGCATGAGCCCTGTACCCCTTGAGTGCCCAAGTCCATTATTCGGCATTGTAAGTGCAGTGCTGCCATTAAGAGTATATGGTGCTGGGAGTTTGTCATTACGAACTCCACAACACCATAATGGCTACACTGAAGACTGGGAAGTTTCAGCATATTAAACCCACACTGATGCCAGTGTGGGATTTAATGTAAAATGCGCAACAGAGGGCGTCTTGGAGATGCCCCCTGAAACGCCATCAACTTTTAGTAACCCGACTGAGTGGTTGCTTAGGCTGCCACCAACAGACATGTTTCTGGGCCCCTGGGTTGATAGCCTACTGCTCTCGGGTGCGTGAAACAATGCACATCCTGGGACAAGGTGCCAAGCTTCCAGCCCCAGGATGGGCAGGGTTCACGAAGGGGAAGCTTCAAAGGCATGCCGCCTTTGTGAGCCTTTCCAGACCATTTGGTGCTTTCAACAACTGGTTCCCACTTGTTCTACCCCAACTTTGGGCGGGCGAACCGGCGGGAAAACAAATGAGGGAAAGAGGTGTGCCCACCTCTACCAACTCCACCCCTCAGGTGGGGCAGGCGAGGTGAAGCACAACTCTGAGACCCCGCCATCTTGAGGATGGGGGGACCTAGCCAACCAGGGACAGGCTCCTGCCCCCTTCCCACTGGAGGGTGGCACGATAGGTGGCCGTGCAGCCAGCTAACAAGAGGAAGACGCCCACTGACTTGGCCCCAGCCCTACTGGCCTGTCTCCCCTCGAACCTACTCCTGCGAAATCCCAGTGTGTCCTGCAGCGAGCAACCTCAAAAACCCCGGAGAACCTGCCTGACTTCACTTCTAAAGACTGCTTCTCCTGTGAACACCGGATTTGTTCAAAGGCAACCACTGGCAACAGCCAGAGACCGCAAATCCAGCCCACTCTGCACCGCCGAGCCAGGCACGAGCTCGAGTGGAAAAACATCACGAGGAGGTCACCCCGGTGATCCTGACCCGAGATCCGGCGACCCTGAACTGCCTCAAGCCTCCAGCCGACGCCTGCAGTCTAAATTCAGAAGGCCCCCCTAACCGCGACCAGGAGCTGGTAAGAAGATCCGACCTCAAAAGGCACCCCTGCACCCGACGCCCCACTGCCTTGTGTGCCCAAACCGATGGTGCCTAACCAACCTTTAACTTCCCAACTTACCTCTCCAAGTGGTGGTCGCACCCCGAAGTCCTTCGTCTCCCTGCCTGCAGTGCTTTTGCAAACCGGAGGTTCTCCATAGAAAACAGGCCGCCCAATGTCGAAACAGTGCCGCTGAGGGTGCACCTTTTGTGCTACGTTGTTTCCCCCTTTGCCCTGACCTAAACCCTAGGAGCTTTGCTCCCACAACCCAGTGGCCTGCTTGCCAGCAGCCACCAACCGGAGGCCCCCTATCCCCCATTGGATAACATTGGGCCTCAACACTCTGCACCCGGCCGCCCTAGTGCCGCTGAGGGTGTAACAAGAATGCATCACTGACCCTGGGAGACCCCTGAGTCTAACCCCAGAACCTTAACTCCCACAGTCGATAACTTACCTGTGAACCGATAACCTTTTTTTCCTCCATAGGATAACATTGACAATTTTCTTCCATGTGTGGAGTTTTGAAATCTAAAAATATTCTTTAAAAATCGCATAAATAATCAAACTTATTTGCTTAACTGTTTGCAGGAAATGTCCCAGTGCTGAATCTAGGTACCCAGCAATGAGTTAACGTAAAAAGTAACTTGCCTGTAATTTACTGAAAAAGCCTATTCATTTCAATGTACTGTATTTGCTAAGTGTTGCAACCTACTGCATCCCCTGTAAATCAAACAAAGTACAATTTCTTTTGCAGTTTCAAACTGTTATATATTCAGCAACTTATTACTGAAAAGTATTTAATGCTTACCTGTGGCAGACTTGCTTGGTTTCTACAAAAGCAATTGGGCTACAGTTCTGTTCTTGAGTGCGTGAATTCATTTGCTGACTGAGTGTGTACATCAAATGCTTAACACTGTCCTCTGATATTGCCTTACTGCTCGACCACTCTACCACAAATTGAGAGTAGGGTTCTATCTAACTTTAACCTATGCCTACCTCTGGGGTCACCTGAACTCTATACACACTATACCTCATTTTGGTGTAGTAAATATAGAGCCAGTTTCCTACACCCCCTGAAAAACGACCAGCCTCTGGTGGGTTCCCTGACTGGTACACACCAGCCTGCCACCACGAGACATGTTTCTGGACCCCTGGGGTTGGAGCCTTCGCTCCCTGAGCCCAGAACAAAGCCTTTCCCGGGTGGAGGTGGTCACACATCCCCAGGCCTGGAAGAGCCATCTGTGGAAGGGGAGCTTCAAAGGCCTTGCTGCCTTTCTAATGCGACCCCAGCCTCTCCTGCTATCGGGAGCAGGCCCCCTTCCTTTCTCCCCTCCTTTTTGGCAAGAAGATAGGCCAGAAAAATAAGTCCATCCGGAAGGTGTGCCCTCCTCTGCCAACCCCACCCCTCAGGTGAGGGAGGCGAGGTGAAGCACACTCTTCAGTGCCCGCCATCTTGCAGATGGCAGGCACTCTCCAATCAGGATTAGGGATTGTGTCCACTCCCCCACGTGGGGTGAGCACACCAAGAGTGTAGTCACCCTAAGGTCAGTAGCCCATTGGCTACTGACCCAAGACCCCTAAAATGCCCCCTAAATACAGTATTTTAGTGGGTAGCCCTGAACTAAGAAGACAGATTCCCGCAACATAAGAAGAAGTAGGACGAAAGAAGACGCCCAGCAGAGGAGACTGCAGAGAAGACCTGACTTGGCCCCAGCCCTACCGGCCGGTCTGCAGTTTCCAGAGATCCTGTGCCAAAAGTCACCTTGTCCTGCATCCAGCGACCTCCAGACCACCTGGGAGGACTGACTGCTTTCCACAAAGACTGGATCTCCTGTGAACAGCTGCTCTGACAGCCAAGAAAGACTCTGAGCCTGCTGAGAACAAAGAAACCAGACGCCTGGAACCACCACTGCAACCGACTGCTACGGCCCGATTCCAAGTGGCCCACTGGTCCCAGCGAGGTCCCCCAGCACTCCGGAGCCCGATTCCCCCTCCAGGACTCTTTCCCCCCCCCCCCCCCCCCCCCCCCCCCCCACGTCACCTGCTGCCTCTGCAAGGAGACTCCCCCCAACGCGAGTGTCCCGATAAGGTGAAATCCGACCTCAAAAGACACCCCTGCATCCAGCCGCCCTGCGCCCTGGAGAAAAGAACCAGAGGTGCACCTACGTCCCCAAGCCCTCCAGCATACATGCCCAGCTGCTAGAAGTCTTTCTGGACCGAGCCTGCAGCCAAAATCGAAAACCGGCAACTTGCAGTGAAAACAGGGTACCAAACGTGAAAACAGCACCCTGCACCCGACCACTCCTGTGCCGCTGTGGGTGCACTTTTTATGTTAAACTGGATCCCCTTTTGCACTGAGCTTAAGTCCAGGAGCTTTGCTCCCACAACCTAGTGGCCTGCTCGTGAGCTGCCACCAACCGGAGGCCCCCTATCCCCCATTGGATAACATTGAGCCTCAGCACCCGTCCTCCCTAGTGCCGCTGAGGGTGTTTTGAGAGTTCATCCAGGACCCTGGGAGAACTGTGGTTCTAACCCCAGAATACCAACTCCCACAACAAAGTACTTACCTGTTAACCGATAACTTTGTTTTTCTCCAAAGGAATACATCAACTGTTTTTACTTAAAAAATGTTCTGTGTGGTGGTGTTTTTTTTTTGTTGAACTTTAAGGAAACTGGAAATAACTAACAATTGCTTGCTTACCTTTTCTCTAGGAATTGTCCCTGTGTGATATCTAGGTTTATCACACTGAGTAGAAAAAATTAATCTGCAAAGTAATTCAAAGTAATCGAAGAGTAATTTTCACTGTATTGAAATCATCTACAAACCTGTAACAGTCATTTTCATTCAGCCTGCTTGTATTGTTCAACGTGCCTTGATCAAGTACACTTACCTGTGCCAGGCTTGCTTGGTTCTAGGAAATAAATGCAACTAAATAATATGTTCGAGGCATATGAGCTGCAGATTACACACTTTTGCATAGATCGCCATCTGGTGTTGGGCCCGGATGTTTGCAGTTTGTTTTTCCTCTTGGAAAGTCTTTGGAAGTCATGAGGTCGGTGACTCCTCCTTTGCATCGTATTGCGCATGGGCTTCGGCTCCATCCTCAGATTGTTTTTTTTCCGTCATCGGGCTCGGATGTAATCTTCGCGCTCTGGTTCCGAACATTTCCAGTTCGACGATCGAAACGGAATCCTCACTCATCGCGGTATTGTTCAGATCGCGATCTCCTCAATCACCTTCTCATCGACAAATCTTCGGTTCCAGTCGTCGACGGCGGCCTTTGGGCCTACCCAAGCTCCGGTCCCAGCTGATGGAAAGAACTCCATTCAAGAAGTGCCCTCGAAGTGGGTCCAAATTCCCCCACACCGATCTTCATGAGGTGTGCAACCTCTGCCTCTCCCCTGAACATGAGGCTCGAGACTGTCCGGCCTGTAAGTCTTTCAGATCGAAAAAGACTATTCGGGATCGAAGAGCCAGACGAAACATGGCACACTCCTCGACCTCCGTTCCAGTCGACATCTTCGTAGACGACGTCGAAGATCCGGGACAGCAGCACACCGAAGAGGACCTCGTCAGTGCTTCCGAAGCCGACGACTCAGATGTGGAGGGCATCATCCCGGCGCAGAGGGTCGTGAGTAATATACCCCCTCCCATACCCGCGCTGACACCCAAAAAAGCTTCGGTCACGCCTTCGCCTCCGGGCCTAGGCAAGACCAGAGACACTGCTTCATACACCCCACCTTCGGGCCCGGTGAAGAAGCCAAGTATGCCTTCCGGTGGCTCGGGCTCGAGCCAGCCTTCCAGCGGTGCCGACAAACACACTTCGGCACCGGAAAAGAAGCCGGCCTCTACTTCGACACCGAGCTCCGCACCGAAGTCCTCGGTGTCGAAACCCAGCGCTTCCGTACCGACGCCATCTTCGGTACCGACCAAACCCCATAAGGCCCTCGGCACCGACACTTCCACGCCGAAGCCCACCTCAGCGCCAACCAAGAAATCGGAGGTTCCGAAGCCCAGTGCTAAGCACGGCACGGACAAGCCTAAAAAGTCATCGGCCCCGAAAACTTCAGCGCCGACCGACCAAACATTGTCCCAGGAACTGTTTACACCAGATCCTTTACAAAAAACTCTTACCATGGATCCAAAAACTGGACATTTGGCACTCTCTTCCAAAAACAGACATTTGGACAAACCGGCTCCACCTCCACCCCCAAAGAGGAAGGACTCTGCTACCTCCCCTTTCAGAATACCTTCCCCACCTCCTCCACCCTCTCCACCTCCGCCCCCTCCGCCTTCTCCACCCCCACCTCATCGCTCTCCGACCCCGTCTCCAGACGATGATGATCAGGGGGACCCATATCAGGATCCAGGGGATGTGCCCCAAGACCCCACCTCTACAGGATCCCCAGACCCATGGGACAACTACAATAACCCAGATATTCCAGACGTCCCACAAGATGACATTTACCCTTCCAGACCATCTCCGCCGGAAGATTCATTAGGTTTCCACCACCTACTTCAGAGGGCGGCACATTATCACGGGGTAGAGTTACACATTGACCCAGTGGAGGAGGATTTCCTCCTCGACACATTCGATACCGCACATAGGTCTACCTCCATACTACCTATGCTCAAGGGGGTGGTAAAACATGCGCCAGAGGTTTTTAAGGACCCAGTCAGGGCCAGGGTCATTAACCCACGCATAGAGAAAAAGTACAAGGCTGCCCCCACAGATCCTGCCTATATCAAAGGGCCAGCGCCACTAGATTCCCTAGTGGTTTCCACTGCACGAAAGAGGTCAAATTCCCAGGCGTCAGGCGAAGCACCACCACCTGACAAAGAGTCGAAGCTACTGGGCGCGTCAGGAAAGCGCACTGCGTCACAGGCAGCCAATATATGGCGTATCACCAATACCCAAGCGCTATTGGCCAGATATGATAGGGCGCATTATGATGAATTAGAAACCATAATGCACCACCTCCCAGAAAGATACAAAATAGGGCCAATTAATTAATTCAAGAGGGTAAGACAATAACTAACACCTCCATACGCTGTGCCCGAGATTCAGCAGACACAGCCTCCAGGGCCATTAATACTAGCGTCCTCTTCCGTCGCCATGCTTGGCTGAGAATATCTGGTTTCAAACCAGAGGTACAGGCCTCCATCCTAAATCATCCCTTTGACCAAGAGCACCTATTCGGCCCAAAGGTAGATGAGGCCCTCGAAAAAATGAAGGACACTGATACGGCGAAATCTATGGGAGCCCTGCAGTCACACCCTCCTAGGCGCTCCTTTCGCCGCTCTTCCTTTAGGAGTACATCTAGAGGCTACTCCTCAGATAGTGAGTCCACTTCCTACAAACCCCCTGCTCAGTCCACCTTCACAAGGGGTTATCAAAGAGGCGGCTATAGGGGCAATAACAATAAAGGCAGAGGCAAAACAAATACCGCCCGCTCTGCCACACCGCCTACCCAATGACTTTCTCCCGCTCCCTCCAGACCATACCACTCCGGTCGGGGGCAGACTACAAAATTTCCTTCAGGTCTGGGAGACCATCACCTCAGACAAATGGGTGACCCAAATTATTCGGTCAGGATACTGCCTGGAATTAACATCTACCCCCCCCAACCATTCCCCCCAGGCAACACCCAATGTCACAAGAACATTCCATATTACTAAAACAGGAGGTAATCTCCCTCCTACAAAAACAGGCAAAAGAACAAGTTCCCGCCAATCAGCAAAATTTAGGGGTCTACTCCGTATATTTTCTAATACCAAAAAGGGACGAGACTCTACGACCTATTCTAGATCTCCGGCCCCTAAACACATACATACATTCAGACCATTTTCACATGGTAACGCTTCAGCAGGTGCTTCCGCTCCTCTCCCAGAACGATTTTCTCACCACGCTGGACTTGAAAGACGCATACTTTCACATTCCGGTACACCATGCTCACAGAAAGTACCTCAGGTTTGTAGTGGACGGGCAACACTACCAGTTCAAGGTGCTCCCATTCGGAGTCACAACAGCACCAAGGGTATTCACCAAGTGCCTAGCGGTAGTGGCGGCACATCTCAGAACACAGCACATTCACGTCTTCCCATATTTGGACGACTGGCTGATAAAAGCCACGTCCTACAACCAATGTGTACACCACACCGCCACTGCAATCCAACTACTTCACCAACTAGGCTTCACGGTGAACCACCAAAAGTCCCAGCTAACACCATCCCACATAAAGCAATACCTCGGTGCCACCATAGACACCTCAAAAGCCATAGCCTACCCCAATCCAGCCAGGATTGCAAGCATTCAGGCTTTGCGTCAAACATTCATACTTCAACACTCCCTTCCAGCAAGAGTGTTTATGCAACTGATAGGGATGATGGCCTCTTGCATTTTCATAGTGCCCCACGCAAGACTCCAGATGCGTCCACTCCAAGAGTGCTTCGCGTGCCAATGGAACCAGGCCCAGGGGCAACTGACAGATCTGGTGTTGGTAGACGGTCGCACTCATCGCTCTCTGCAGTGGTGGAACACCACAAACCTTTCCAAAGGTCGACCGTTCCTGGACCCGGTTCCGCAAATAATACAGACGCATCGCTCTCCGGCTGGGGAGCTCATCTATTACACCTCACAGTGCAGGGCACATGGACGCCGCATCAAAAGTTACTCCATATCAACCATCTGCAGTTACTAGCAATCTCTCTAGCCCTAAAATCCTTTCAGAGACAGATTTTAGGCAAGGCAGTCCTCATTCGCACAGACATGACCGCCATATATTACATTCAAAAACAAGGTGGCACAGACTCTCCACAGCTCGCTCAACTAGCACAGAGCATATGGAGATGGGCAATTCCACACAAAACTTTCCCCCTAGCCCAACATGTCCCAGGAGTCCAAAACACCATGGCAGATCTGCTCAGCAGACAGACGCAGCAGATCCACGAGTGGGAACTTCACCCGCAGGTTCTTCACCCGTTCTTTCAAATGTGGGGGCATCCGCAGATAGATCTCTTCGCCACCCATGAAAACAAAAAATGCCCAAGCTTCGCTGCCAGATACCCACACCCATTGTCCAAAGGCAATGCGATATGGATGAACTGGTCAGGCAGATTTGCGTACGCTTTTCCACCTCTCCCACTAATTCCATTAGTGGTGCGAAAGCTACAACAGCATTCCCTCACACTGATCCTAGGAGCTCCAACATGGGCCAGACAACCGTGGTACACCACGTTGCTGGAACTCTCGGTAGTACCTCCCCAAAAGCTACACCTCTCACCATGCCTCTTAACCCAGAACCATGGAGAGATCAGACACCCGACCCAGCTCAGCTCAACCTTGCGATCTGGCTCCTGAAATCCTAGAATTCGGATACCTAAACCTTCCCCCTGACTGTATGAACGTCATCAGAGAACCTAGACGCCCTACCACTAGAGCCTGCTAGGCTGCTAAGTGGAAAAGATTTGCTGTTTATTGCCATAACACAATCAACCCTCTAGACGTGTCTATACAACACATCATATGCTACTTACTCCACCTACAAAAGTGTAATCTAGCATATACCTCCATTCGGCTAGACCTCGCAGCAATTGCAGCTTACCTACAAAACAGGCAGCACCTATCACTTTTCAGAGTACCTGCCATTAAAGCCTTCATGGAAGGCCTCAAAATATTAATTCCCCCCAGAGTACCACCCTCACCTGTGTGGAATTTACATATTGTTCTCACAAGGCTAATGGGGCCGCCCTTCGAACCTTTGCATAAATGCGAACTGCAATTTCTCACATGGAAAACAGCTTTTCTTGCAGCCATCACTTCCCTTAGAAGGGTCAGTGAGATACAAGCACTTACCATACACGAACCTTTTCTTCAAATGCACCAGAACAAGGTTGTTCTCCGTACCAACCCAAAATTCCTACCTAAAGTCATTTCCCCTTTCCACCTAAACCAATCCGTAGAATTACCGGTATTTTTCTCGCAACCTCAAACCGTTGCAGAAAGGGCTCTACACACGCTAGATGTCAAACGAGCCTCACTTTACTATATCCAAAGAACACAACCTTTCAGAAAGACCAAACAACTGTTTGTCTCTTTCTCTCCACCACACAAGGGCAACCCCATCTCAAAATCAGGGATAGCTAGGTGGATTGTAAAATGCATACAGATTTGCTACCACAAAGCAAAACGAACGCTATCCGTTCCCCCTAAAGCCCATTCTATACGAAAGATAGGGGCTTCTATGGCTTTTCTAGGGAACATCCCATTAGATGATATCTGCAAAGCAGCTACATGGTCAACACCGCACACTTTCACTAAACACTACTGTGTAGATGTGCAAACCAAGCAACAAGCTAGTGTGGGCCAGGCTGTACTAAAAACACTATTTCAAACAACTGCAACAGATACCGGTGGTCGCCGCTAAGGTTAGGAACTGCTATATAGTCTATGCAAAAGTGTGTAATCTGCAGCTCGTATGCCTCGAACGGAATATGCTACTTACCAGTATGCATCTGTTCTTGACATGTAGAGCTGCAGATCTACACACGCCCACCCGCCTCCCCGGCTACCTGTATCTGTTCCAGTCTATCTTATTTAGATACAAAACACATGGGTTTCTTCACTGTTATTACTACGCTCCATCTTTCCCTGCTGGCGAAAAACAATCTGAGGATGGAGCCGAAGCCCATGCGCAATACGATCCAAAGGAGGAGTCACCGACCTCGTGACTTTTCAATAGGAAAAACAAACTGCAAACATCCGGGCCCAACACCAGATGGCGATCTATGCAAAAGTGTGTAGATCTGCAGCTCTACATGCCAAGAACAGATGCATACTGGTAAGTAGCATATTCCTTTTATACTAATCAAATTGGTCTGAGTTCAGTCTTTGAGGGGGTGACATCATTTGCTGATTGAGTGTGTACAACAAATGCTTAACACTACCATCTGATACAGCCTTACTGCTCACCCAGACTACTACAAATCGACTATCTACTTTTACCTCTGCCTACCTTTGGGGTCCCACTAGACTCTGTGCACACTATACTTTATTTTGGTATAGTATATACAGAGCCAGCTTCCTACAGCTGCCCAGACACGTTTGACAATCTGTCTTGACTATAGAAACAGAGATTCTACTTGACTCACACTGCAAGTGCATCCACTGTCATATTCTACAGAGCAGATTTGGGAGTGATCCTCCTTTCAAACATCCTTTCCAGGCTCCATTCCAGACACAGCCTTTCTCACAGCAGTGTAGTCTTCTGGTATTAAAAATATCAACCATATGCATGAGATTATAAACCCACCCCCACTAATGATCACAACTAATGCTTATTAATTTAATCCGTAAATAAACAAAATGGACAAGTTCTCTGCGGTCAAACGTTTTCTTGTCGCTGCCTTCAGTGAAGAAGAAAAAGGAGAGCAAACAACTGTTTTTAAGAAACCCCTCACCCACCTACCTAGTAGGTGGCATGCTTCATCATCGGGGCCCAGCTTGATTACCTAGTGCAATCCAGCTGTGCTACAACGCCTGAGTTACAGCGGAGCAGGTTGTTTGGTGAAAGGAAATTCGGGATCTCTGAAGGACCAAAAAATGTGCGTGGCCTTAAAGTACATTAACTCAGTTAATGTACTCCAATCAGCGACTTTGTGAGTAAAACCACAATCCACTACACTCACAGCACACTTTAGGGTGTGTGCTGATATTTACACTTACGTGGCCACCTAATCTTTTAGGCCACGCACATTTTTTGGTCCTGACGAAAGCCTTAACATCTAATCTAGAGGCTGAAACTAGTAGACCCAAATCTAGTAGGTATACTAGGGGATATATCATACCCCTTCAGAGATCCGGAATTTGCTTTTACTTATGTCCTAGGACCCTTCCATTAAAAATTTTCAAAAGGGCATTCTTAGAGACATTTTTAACACATAAATCACAATTCACATAGCACGTCACTTTCCTTTCACCAAACAACCTGCTCCGCTGTTACTCAGGCGTTGTAGCACAGCTGGATTGCACTAGGTAATCAAGCTGGGCCCCGATGATGAAGCATGCCACCTACTAGGTAGGTGGGTGAGGGGTTTCTTAAAAACAGTTGTTTGCTCTCCTTTTTCTTCTTCACTGAAGGTAGCGGCAAGAAAACGTTTGACCGCAGAGAACTTGTCCATTTTGTTTATTTACCTATCTCATTTGGGAAGAGGACAAGTTACCTTTTTCCTCTCTCTCCCTTTGTTTATATATATTAATTTAATCCACCACAGTACGGCAATCTGGGTATAGCCCTAAGGGGACGCACGGCTCGCCGATGTTTTGGAACACTTTACCGCTCTCCCCAGTGGGAAGGGTGTCCATTGCCAAGATGCTGGTGTTACTTCGGGTTCTGTATCATTTCTCAACTCTGCCCAGTCTCCTCTTCAGGGAATTGAACTCACTCCTTTCTGACTTTATCTGGGGCCCAGAAGGAAAAGAGTGACCTTGCATGAGTTGTTTGCCCCACTGGAGAAAGGGGGCCTAGGCGCACCTGTAGGAAAGAGCCCCTTTTGTCATAGTTCACCCCCCACGTTTTGCCACTGGTACTGATGTTTTTAGACTGATGTGCACTGGGTCCATTATAACGAGGCCCCAGTGCGGTTTCCCTAAAAACAAGGTAAAATTGTCTAATATTGAAACAATTTGGTACACACTATATCACTCCTGCAAGTCCCTAGTAAAAGGTAGCCCAGGGCATGGGCACTAAAGTGGGCACCTAAGGACTGCAGTATGTATTATGCCACCCGAAATGACCCACATACAGAATGTTTGCAGGTTGCGTGACATGGTGCAAACCGTGATTGATAACGTGACATGGCACACTGTGTTCAATGCCAAAGCCACTATACCTAATATAAGTAAGTCATCCCACAGCAGACCTGCAGGCAGAGTTATTACACATGAAGGGATATCTGCATGAGTAGCTATGCCCCTGTGCTGTCTATTCAATTCAATTGCTAGATGGTATAAGTGAACAGGGAAGCCATCTTAAGTATATGTACTGGGCACTAGTCATTACGAGTTCCCCACCTACATGATGACTTTACTGAAACCTATGGTGTTTGGTATCAAACACCTTGTCTTAATAAATCTGTAATGTTGCCAGCACTAGATCTAGAATGACATGCACCCTGAGGGCACCTTAGACGTGATTCCTGAAAAGCATACCAGTATCTAGTGTGCTAGCTGACTGGTATCACCCAGCCTGCCACCACAGACAAGTTTCTGACCCCCTGCAGATGAGAGCCCACGCTGTCTGAGGCCAGAAAAAATGCCTGCCCTGGAGAAAGGTGTTCACACCTCTTCCAGCAGGATAACTAGTGATTTAGCATGTCAAGGACAGGGGCTTCAAAGGCCCTGCTGCCTTTGATATGCGCCCCCGGCTTCCCCCAGACCTGCAAGATGCCACCCCCTGCCCTGACGCCCATTTGGTACCAGGACAGGAGGGAAATTAGCTTTACAAGTAAGGGTGTTGCACCTCTAGGCTAGTCACACCCCTAAGGTGGGCTGCCTGATGTGCTCCACGAAAGAAGGGTTCCACCATCATGTTTTCGGTGAAATTAGGAACTCTGGAACAGGTTAATGCCCACTTCCTTCAGGAAGTGGTTATATAGGAGATCTAGTGACCCTAGGGGTAAGTAGCCCATTGGCTACTACCCTTCACTCCACTTAACACCCCTAAATGTAGTATTTAGATGGCCCCCTGACACTTGAACTCAGATTTGTCTGCCTGAAAGAAAGACAAAGAGCCAAAGACGTGAGAACTGTGGATCAGTAACGAACTTGGAGCAAAACCCTACCTGGAGTGTTGGAGCCACTTCCCTGCACCAGTAAGCTCCCACTGCATTCTGTCGACCCCAGGGTCCACCCAGGAAGTAGCACCCCCAAAAAGAAGTCTTTGTTGCTGCAGGAGGTCAGATCAGTCTCGCTACTGAGTGTGGAGACCCCAGGAGCTGCAAAGCACCAATACCGAGGTACCGTAGGCAGTTGCAAGCACCAAGGCTGGTTTGTGTTCAGTCGTAACACCACCGCTGCCAAAACTTACCTGCACATCGAGGGACTTCTAGAGAGGCCAGCACTACACAGAGTGGCTGTGCTGTTTCTATTCCCTCTTCTTCAGGTACGCCAAGAACCTGAGAGCCTCTAACTCACCGACCTACCAGACAAAACACCTCTGCACCCAAGCTCTCCTGCCCAGGCTCACATAAACGGACGGTGTCTCTGTGGTCATGAGACCCACAAGAGCAAAGCCCCCCCGCTCCCCCTTGGGTTCTGTCAGACGTTTTCCCCCAGTCCTCTTTCTTACAGGTACTGTTCCGCATTGACTTTAGCTGGTAGCGTTTGAGGCTACTACCGGTTCAAGCACCTCTGCACACAAACACCACAGGGCAGGTAAACTTGAACTGTTGGTGTTTTCTTGGACCTTTGCCCGTATTCACCATAAGTCCAGAAGAGCAGTCCTGTAAGTCTTCTGTAAGTGTGCTTATGCAGTGTATGTATCTCACATAGGATAACATTACTGCCTCAAATTTGACAGCTGTCATTTTCTACTGTTATTGCAGTAAAAATTGCTAACATCTAAAGTGCTTACCTGATACTAATAATATTGGTGTCAACATTTATATAAAAATCTGTTATTTTTATTAAATTGGCTTTTGATTTTTCTAAATTGGTTCTTCGAGTGTGTCATTTAACTCTGTGTGTACAACAAATCCTTAATACTACCCTCTGATAAGCCTGAACTGTTCGCCCACACTACCATAAAGAGAGCTTTTGGGATTATGAATTGAAGCCCTGTAAGCCAGTAAGGGTCATCTTGACTTTCTGCATTGTGTACCTCATTTTGATACACTACATAAAAAGCCAGTTTCCTACAGCCTCACAATATGAACTTTACTATGCTATTGGGCAATTGCGGTGGCTTGCGGCGAGTCCCAATCCTGAAGAGGCTTGCGTTACCAGGGTCTTAACAGGACATTCTAGACGGGCTCATGGGTCCTCGACGTTGTGCGCAGCGGGTGGGACATCTTGCCAGGGTGGCTAAACACTGATGGAATATATATGTTATCCTGCGACACAACCCAGTGCTGTATGCCCCCACCCTGCTGCTATGGGTGCACTTAGCAGGATTGCTAAAAGTCACAGCACAGACGGATGCATGGAGGCGAGTGTTGTCGCGTTGGGGGACCTGTATGAGCACAAACTCTTGATGTCCTTTCAGGAACTAAGGGAGAGAATGAGATTTATGAGAACTAATGTTTGACGTACACTGCCTTGGTAGAGGCTATTGGGGTTGTGTGGGGGGCAGAGCGTGCCACACCAGCCACGTCCTCAGCGCTACAGAGGTTGTTGGGGCGTTGTTTTGTAGACTCGCAACCACGCTGCTCTGCGGCAGGTTGTTGGGAACTTAATATATCACCGCTTCAGGCCCTAGGAGATAAATGGGCTTGGTCTCTTGGCCAAGAGCTGGTGGACAGGTACTGGACCCATACTCTGGCACAGGTGCGGGGTGTCTCTAGGAACCTCTTCCTGAAATGTATTGTATAGCCATGGCTTGGAAGTCTGCTGTATGGCCATTGCTATCAGTCTGGTTGAAAGTTCTTCTTGAATGGGCAGTTGTTGAGACAATGACATGGAGATCAATGTCCTTGCAGAGGGGGGTGCTGCCCTCACTGTATGGTTAGGATGCCTATATCGACAAATTGTAGGCCAAGACAGACTTGAGGGTCCCCCTGAAAGCTGGGTGCTCGCTTGCAGGCACCAGCTGGCCTTCTGAGGTTGGTTTGGTAGCTGGCAATACATCCAACATACTCCGATGCTTATCTTTGCTGCACTATAGGGCGTTTTGTATACACTGATATTTTTGGGTTATTTTTTACATTTGGCTGTGTTGCTATAATACAGCTGCTTCCTGCGGGCGCCTGCACCCTCCCAAGGGCCCTAAGCGATCTCTCTCCCCACTGCTGCCCATACCAGGCCTGGTAAATGGGAGAGAGATTCTTTGGTATTTCAGCTGCAGGACTGAGTGCAATCTAGGCATGTCGGACGTTTATTGTCTTTCTACATTGTTCCATTCTGAGCACTTTGAATAGGATGCCTGACATTGTACTAACATGTACATTTTACTGATTATGTGAACCTGCCATCTAACAGCATTTTTGAGTTAACTATGATATTTGCTCAAGTACCTAAAAATGTAATAAAAGCTATTTAAAAAAAAATGTATCCACCACGGAGAAACTGGAGATGTTTTGCTTGGCTACACAAGACGAGTCCCAGTACCCAAAAATAAGACTAACCTCGTATTCAGGAGCAGCTGCTGCCTGGCTTAAAACGCTTGAATTCCTCATTAGAGATAGTAGGCACTATACAAATACAATTACAGTATAAACAATGGCAATGCAATATGTGAACTGTGGTGAAAAAGGGTATAGTGGATTCCCTGATCCTATACAGCGGACAAAGTTAGAATTTTGTTTATGGATCAAGTTAAGGATGGTCTCTGCATCACAGATAAGTGTTAAGTAGAACACCCAGGCAGATACATTAAGTATCATTTGGAAAAGATGCAGTGTCCTGTTTCATTGCTACCTTCGAAATTTTTAACTCTTTTGTGTGGCCATCACTCTACCAATGAGCCTTCACAATAAAACATTTCGAGCATTATTCTGTAGCTCCGCTCCAACCTCTTCCGTAATATGAACTATTTAAGTTCAATGAAAATCATCCCTACCTACTAATATTATGACCACCTCAAACAAGATTACATTTGTGGCCACCAGTGCAAGATTACCAAAAAGAATTATCTCAGTGCAGTATTGCCAGCAGTAATGTAAATATGCTTTGTCAGTTTGGGTAACGAACAACAGCCATAGCTGCAATGCCTGTGATGCCAAGTTATAATATTTGCAGTAAGTCTCCCCAACGCTGAACGATTTATCACTCAAGTGTCCGCTTTATATGTGTTTTGGAAAAAAAATGAGCTTTTTTCTCTCACATGCTATTCGTTTGAGAATTTTCCTCTGGCTCCTGTATTAGAGAAGTTTGCCTTGTAAAATGTCTGTTGGATACACCGACTGCAGATTCCTCTCCTTTAGAATCTTTCCATGTGCCAAACTAGATCAGATGAATTTTCAGGAACGCTCCAGTGTGCCATTAGGCAGAGCTGTGTGGCTTCACAGTGGCTCTACACTGCCCTGAAAGCGATAAAATGGAGTGCCACCCTTGCATGCTGATGTCGGTTCCTTTCCTTCCATGTCTTACAAAGCGTATCTGGAGGTCTATTCTGAACTTAACAGTTTTCTGATGACTCCTAAATTTGCCTCAGTGTACCAGGGATGATGCCTCCCCTAAAAACGACAGGATTAAACTGTGTAGCGACTGCAGGAAGCAGATGTCAGTAATGTTCCTGCATGACATGTCTTTGGTGCTTGGGATCGGATCACTACTCAAAGAAGTGTGATATATGTGCCCTCATACAGCTGAAGGCAATCTAGGGTGGGAGGTTAAACTTGGTCACCAAATATAAGATCTTCCAAGTCTTCCAGTAAGTTGAAGTTACACCATAAGTGCAAGAAGGCTATGCAGGACCCAATCCTGCCACTCAAAAACAGGGGAGTTGGTGCAAGGCATAAATTGATTAATCATTCCCCACAAGTGTCTTTTGAATCTGGTCCAGACCCAGAGCTTGTCCTGGTGTGCCCAGAATTTTCTGGGCCGTTGACGACCCTGCTGCAAACAGCTGAGTTTAAGGAGGCCATGCTCTAGCTGCCTTTGGGCTTCACAAAGTCTCAAGAGGCTCCAGTTAAACTTCCTCCACCAGGCCCTTCCTTGGTACCAACTGACTCAATGCAGGCCTGTTGACTAAGACAGTGCTGCTGTGTAACACACTGTTTTAAACTTATTCACATTGGACCTGGTAAAGAGGCACTATCACACGGTAAGCTGGAAGCCTTTGCATAGAAAAGGTTTCCAGCTTAGGTGTGAATCTGCTTTGCTCAGCGGTGCTCCAATTCTAAAACTCTCCAAGACATGGGGGTTTGCAAGTGGGAGCGGGGCATCCAAAGCCCCTCCCGCCATATCCTCTCCCCTCGCCCCTCTTATTAAGCCACGGCCCTATCTCTACATGATCACACAATGAAAATGAACTTATGGTTGGCAGGTGTGCACATAGACCCCTTCCCAGGCTCGTACCAATGCCAATTCAGACTTCTGCCATGGCCCCTTCATTCACCCCAGTTTCTTCTGTTGATGCAACAATGTTGACTCCACCTGCGCGAGTCATGGACATGACTCTGGTCTCTTACCCAGCGCTGTCTTTGGCCTGTTCCAGGCCTATGTTGTTCTATATTGCAGCCATATTAAATTTTTCCTAGATTAGCAGATTACCGGAGACTAGATGTATTGTATGTGAGAGGCTAAAGGAATACCTTTTTATCTGAAAGAGACAATTAGTTATAGATTCCTTACCTTAGAATTACCCCCAGGCGTCAGACTGGATCCGGAAAGTTTTTTGTCAGCAGTATCTCTACGCGTCGAAAGGTGGCATCTGTCGGCTCTGCTTTCGTCGTGGTCGCCGGAATGACATCGCGGTAGCTACTTAGACGCCGCCTTCGTGCGCTGACGTTCGTTCTTTCTCTTTCCGCGCCAGCCAGCGCAGATCTGGAGAGAGCGGTACCTCCAGTCACTTTTTGACTGAACTTTTTGAGTGACTTTTGTCGACTTCTTTTTGAGTCCTACCGACTCCGGGTGCACGTACGGTTGCCCGGCTTCAAGGGTTGCGGTTCCTGTACCCGAGTAATGTCGGTGACGGATCCGCACCGCGTGGGCCTCTTTTGCCTGGAGCGGACCACAACCCCCAGGTCCGAAGTCTTTGCGGGAGCGGTCCCAAAAGGTTCTTGAGCGCCGTGCTGCTCGAGGTCCCGGTCGGAGGGAGGTCGAGGGACCGGTTGCAGAGCCATCACCACTCGTCTTCCAAGTCTTCGCACTTGGGGTCAGGCAAGTCGAAGGACAAGAAGAAGTTGAAGATGCATCGTCGCTCTTCGACTTCTCCCCGCCGGTCGGCTGACGTGACGAGGGATGCAGGCCGTGCCCCTCCCGTGCGTGTGGAGCCTGAAGTGTCAACTCAGTTTCCCTCCCTTTCAGGGACCCGGAGCGACCCCTGCCCAGCTTTGTCAGTTTTACGAGGGGAAGCATGCCATCTTTGGGCAGCCTGACTCAGTCGGTGCGCCTTTGGGCCCCGCGGACTTGGTTGGGGGTCCAAGGCCTTCCCTCCCAGAGGGCCCGGCGCCCCCATGGATCCAGGCCTGGATCCGGATCGGCGGCAGTTGATCTCATTACACCTCCACCAGCGCCGCTTCCTTCAGCACCGCACCCAACGCCGGTTGTGCCCCCAGCCGGCGTCGACCCCGGCCTCCATCCTGATGTGGACACGGAGCCGGACCGGATTCACCCGACGCCGAATCCAGCACCGAGTGGTGTCTTTGTGCCCCTGTTCACTCCTAGGGTCCCTTTCAGGCCAGATTGGCACCCAGCGGATGAGGAGGAGGACTGGGAGGGGTCAAGTGACCCTCTGACCAACCAGTTGGATTATGATCCGGACTGGAGAAAGGCCCTGGGGGATGCCAGTGGTCTCGATACCTCCCCAGACCTTGGCATGTTGTCACCTCCTACCATGGCTATGGAGGAGGGAGCTTCCTATGCAGTGGTGTTGCGTAGGGCGGCCGAGGCTCTCCACCTTGAGCTTCTTATGGTGGCGGTCAGGACTAACATCCTGACAGAGGTGCTTCAACCTCAAGCGAGCTCTTTGGAGCCCCTACTGCTGTTTAATGAAGCACTAACAGACGTCCTTTTGGGCACCTGGTCCAGGCCCAGCACAGGGGCTCCCATGGATAGGATGATTGCCCGACGCCACCACCCGGCCACGGGCGACCCCACTATCCTCTCCCAACACCCCACCCCTGAGAGCTTGGTGGTCCAAGCCGCTACTTCCAAGAGCGCATTCCCTAACGCTCCACCAGATAGGGAATCCAAGAAGCTGGATCATCTTGGGAAAAAGATTTCTTCTTCCGCCAGCTTGGGACTGCGGTTGGTAAATACAGCATGTCTATTGGGCCGTTATTCCCACTCTGTGTGGGACACGGTGTGGGACACAGTTGTGCAAGTGCTGCCTCAGTGTCCGGAGGAGGCCCATACCGTACTCACCCAGGCTGTTGCCACAGGGAGAGAGGCAGCGAAGTTTACCATGCGCTGAGGGCTGGATACCGCCAATTCTAGGCAGGACGATTTCCACGTCGGTAGCCTTTCACCGCTACGCCTGGATGAGATCGACTGGCTTTTCTGGGGATGTCCAGAGCACCCTTATGGATATGCCCTTTGATGGGCGTCGCCTTTTTGGCGACAAAGCAGACAACGCTCTAGAGCCTTTCAAGGACTCACGGGCTATGGCCAAGTCCTTGGCCTCTCCAACCGCCCTGCGCAGTCTGCTTTTTGCCCCTTTCCTGGTTACGGAAGGGGTGCCCCACTACGTCCCACCCAGAGCCACAGGCGGACGCAAGCTGCACAACCTTCGCGTGGCCGGGGACGTGGGGACCACCGCTGTGGTTTTGGGGGCCAGCGAGTGGGCCAGTCCACCAACCTCCCCTTTGCTTTAGCCTCCAAACCTACCTAGTCCAATTTTTCAGGCCCTTCAATTGCCAGTGGGCGGCAGGATCCGCCATCATCTCCCCCACCGGTGCTCCATCACGTCGGACAGGTGGGTTTTGCCGATGGTTGGGCCTTCTCCAACAGCAAGTCACGGCTCTCTTAGACAAGGGAGCCATCGAGCGCGTTCCTGCCCCAGAAGTAGGTCATGGTTGCTATTCCCACTACTTTCTGGTACTCAAGAAGGACAAGGGCTTGCGTCCTATCTTGGACCTCAGGAACGTCAACCGCTTCCTCCGGAAGGAGAAGTTCAAAATGTAGACGCTAGTTCAGGTCTTGTGTGCCCTCAACCCTGGAGACTGGATGGTAGCGTTGAACTTGAAGGACGCCTATTTTCACATCCCCGGCCCACCGGCGCTACTTGCGGTTCAAGGTAGGCCAGGAGCATTTTCAGTTTGCCGTGGTCCCATTCGGGCATACCAGTGCCCCACGGGTGTTCACGAAAGTGATGGCGGTGGTTGCTGCTCATCTGCGCAGATCAGGGTTCTGGTCTTCCCCTATCCCGACAACTGGCTGTTGAAGGCGGGCTCGCCCCAGACCATCATCTCCCACCTCCAGACGTCGGCCGACCTCCTGCATTCGCTGGGGTTCTCCATCAACGTGCCGAAGTCACACCTGATTCTCTCTAATAAGCTCCTTTTTATCGGAGCGGTTATGGACACACCGCGGTTTCGGGTCTATCCTCCCGAGCCGCGAGTCCAGGATATTTAGGCTTTGATTCCGATCTTTCAGCCCTTATCCCAGGTTTCGATCAGGATGACCCTCCTGCTACTGGGCCTGATGGCCTCCTGCATCCTGCTGATGGATCAAGCCAGGTGGCATATGCGGGCTGTGCAGTGGGACATGAAGTTCCTGTGGGTGTAACATCAGGGGAATCAGTCTGATTGCGTCCAGATCTCGGAGGGCACTGCACACCAATTGCAGTGGTGGCTCACAAACCAGCATTGGGTCAACGGCAGATCCTTCTCCCTTACTCAACCAGAGTTAAGAGTGGTAACGGATGCAGCACTGCTGGGATGGGGTGGCCACATGGGCGAGGCAGAGATCAGAGGCCTCTGCGTGACCGGGCCCCAAGTCAATCTTGTGGCTCCGGATTTGGCACGAAGAGTCTGGTATCCCAAGCCACTGCATCTGGCCATCGATCCTCCGATCCGTCTGCCTCTTCGGGAGGATCTTCTGGCACAGCAGCAGGGGACGGTCCTCCACCCAAATCTGTTCAGCCTCCACCTCCTTGCGTGGAGATTGAGCGGCACAAGTTGACAGCCAGGCGTCCCTCCACTAAGACGGTATGTGCCTGCCGATGGAACAAATTTGTGGCATGGTGCGCAACAAAGGCTGTAGATCCCCTTTCTGCCCCTCTTTCTGAGGTTCTCTTGTTCCTCCTTTCTTTGGCCCAGCAGGGCTCTGCTCTGGGCACGATCAATTGCTATCTCCCTGCCTTTATTAGGCTTCCTGATCAGCCTTCTCTCTTCAAGTCCCCGATTGTAAATAGTTTCTTAAAATGCATTACTCATCTCTTTCCTCCTATCCCCTTTGTAATGCCCCTGTGGGAATTGAACTTGGTCTTGACCTATTTGATGTGCGCTCCCTTTGTGCCGCTTCACAACTGTCCGCTTAGACTCTGAACTCTTCAGACTGCATTCCTGGTGGCCATCACATCCGCCAGAAGAGTGAGTGAGCTCCATGCTCATTCATCCAAGCCTCCTTTTCTCGCTGTACATCTGGACAAGGTTGTCCTAAGAACTCGTCCATCCTTCCTTCCCAAGGTGGTCGCCTCCTTTCACATTGAGCAAACCATCTCTTTGCCCACCTTCTTTCTGCCTCCGCATCCTTCTAAAGAGGAAGGGGGGCTCCACCGTCTGGACCCAAAACGTGTGCTTTCCTTCTATCTGGATCGCACGAAACATTTCTGGTGGATGACCAGCTCTTTGTGGCTAAGTGGGCGCCTAGGAAGGTTGGGCCGTACACATCTCCAGATGGTTCGTTCTGTGTATTAAAGCCTGCTATTCTCTAGCAAAAACGAGCCTCCAGTGGGGCTATGCGCCCATTCCACCAGGGCGACGGCAGCCACTACTGCTTTGGGACAGGGACATGTCTGAATGGCATTTGCCAGGCAGCTACGTGGGCATCATTGCACACATTCACTAAACCCTTCTACCTTGACAGCCAAGTCCGGAGAGACTTCTTCTTTCGCCGTTCTGTTCTCTGGGACTTTCTGATGTGAATTTAGTTTACAGGCTCACCTCCTGGGTTGGTATTGCTGGGTCATCTATTCTAAGTTAAGGAATCTATAACTAATTGTCTCTTTCAGATGAACAAGTTTCTTACCTTTGGTAACGATATATCTGTAAGAGACATAGATGAGTTATAGATTCCCTACCGCCCCACCCATCCTCCCCGTTCTTCAAACTGACTTCTAGGGTTAAGGACATCCTTTCGGGGGCCTAGTTTTGCGCACCAGTGATCAGTGTCTTGCATGGCTCTGCCTTTCCGGCGTGGAAAGTCGTGTACAGAGCGGATGTCAGCACACGAGGGCAGCGTCTAAGTAGCTACTGCAATGTCATCCCAGGAACCACAACGCCAACGACGGACGCAGAGCCGACCGACGCCACCTTTCGACGCGCAGAGGTACAGCTGACGAAAAACGTCCTGGATCCAGTCTGATGCCTGGGGGTAATTTTAAGGTGAGGAATCCATAACTAATCTGTAAGTAACTTGTTCGTTTAAACTTTCCCCAATTAATGATTTTTAGAAGGCACCAGAAAGACTTTCTCTGTGGTAAGGTGGTAAGACATTTTCTATAGTGCATGATTCTTCTTGAAAATGCGGGATTCTCCTCTTGAGCAACAATTAGTGTCTTACAAGAATAGTCTCTTTTCTTCCGAAGTTGAATTAAAATTTAAACTTGAAACAGACCAACTGCACATTATTCTACTCAAAGCCATGCTTGCCTGTGCTCTGATATCAGCAGAGTAATTTGAGACTCTTCAGTTTTACTGCATTGTTTACAAAGTCTGTCAAAGGGACAAATGTGCTAGACAAGCAGAATACAGCGAATTAACTTTGATATAAACCTGGTTCTGTGGTTTAATGGTATCTGGCTTTGGTTTCAACATAGGACAACTCTGTGGACGAATGCCCTTATGGCTGTTTTTCAACTGTTAAATTAGAAAAATGTACTTGACCCCTACATCTCTTCACTCTGATAAACAGGGTCTCTTCCCTGCAGAGTTAGTGGTGAGGTTTTAGGGTTATGGGAGACCCCATGCAGAATGTAAACCAAAATCTTGTGATGTTGACCTCTCTGATGTATCTGTGTAATATTCTGGGTTTCTAATTGTTACTTCTAACTGCAGATTCCTCAGTTTGTGAAATCTCAAAGCTTCAGACTGGATCTGGAAACATTTTCAGCAGTATCTCTGCGCGTTGACATGCGGCGTCATGCGGCTCCCTGCCGACCTTCTGCTCTGGATTGACATGGTGACCTACATATAGTTACCACCCATGCACGCTGATGTCAGTTCCTTTCTTTCCAGTCTTTTAAATGCGGATCCAGAGCTTCTCTCTGGTGTTTTACCAGACGTTTTAGTCAAGCTGTATGTAGCCAAGCACAAGAAGCCTCCACGCCCTGATCGGTCCGGGTCGAAATGAAGTAGTTACAGTGGCAGGTCCAGAGAGTGCGATGGCATCAGTGAGCCTCTCCGTCTTGCTCCTGATCTCCACTGGAGACGATTTAGTCTCTGCTGGTGATGCATCTCGACTTTCCAGGTCCGTCAGTGATGTTGCAGGAATTTGAAGATTTCAGGGAGGCTGTGCTGTGGATCGTGTGTACTTAACCAGCTCCTTTTGACGCACCTTCTGGCACAAAGGAATCACTCTGTCCTCCAGTCAGTCTACCGCTGGCAGGACCGCCATCGGCAAGGTCTGTGCCTCTTGTGCCCACATCAGGTCCAGCACCGACTTGGATGTCCGCTTCTGTTGCAACCCCATCCCCTCCATTGATCCTGCTAGCGTCCTTGGTGATACCAGTGAGCTTGAAACTTTGCCTGATGTATCTCCTGCATTTACTGGGGTTCTCTAAACGTACCGAAGTAACACTTGACTACTTCAGACGTTCCCTTTCATTGGAGCTGTTCTTGACACAATGCAGTTTCGGGCTTATCCTCCTGAACAGTGATTCCAGGATATTGAGGTTGTGGTACCGATTTTGCAGCCTCTATCCTGGATTTCGGCCAGAATGTCTCTGAGGCTTCTGGGCCTCATGGCCTAATGCAACCTGTTGGTAAATCATGCTAGGTGGCATATGCAGGTTCTGCAGTGGGACCTGAGGTTCCAGTGGGTGCAGCATCAGGGGAATCTCTTTAAATTCATCCAGATCTCAGAGGGAACTGCAAAAGATCTGCAGTCACGCGCCATGATTGGGTCAAAGGCACACTCCTCTCCTTTCCCCAACCAAACCTAACACTAGGCTGCGTGTCTTGGTGCTGATCAAAAGTGAAGTCAACATGGCACACATCCCTGTGTGCCATGCCTACCTACCAACCACTGCCCTGGCCTAGGTCAGTCACCCCTCTAGCTGGGTGCCCTATGCCAGTGGTGAGGGCACAGAGGCATTAACCCTGTGTTCCTACAGTGTCTGAGTCCATTCTCAGACATTGTAAGTTCAATGTGCCATTAAATAGTATATGGTGCTGGGAGGTTGTCATTACGAACTCCACAGTACCATGATAGATACACTGAAGTCTGGGAAGTTTGGTATCAAACTTCTCAGCACATTGTACCCACACTTATGCCAGTGTGGGTTTCAATGTAAAACGCCCGACAGAGGGCATTTTAGAAATGCCCCCTGAACTCGACCCACAACCAGTGTCCCGACTGAGGGGCTGCTTAGGCTGCCACCCACCTGACATGTTGCTGGACCCCTGGGTCGAGAGCCATCCGCTCTAGAGGGCCTGCAACAATGCATATCCTGGGACGAGGTGCTAGGTCCCCTCCCCTAGGAAGGGCAGGGGAAGCTTCAAAGGCTTGCCGCCTTTGTGAGCTTCTCCAGACCACTTGCTGTACTCAGCAACGGGTCCCCACTGGCTCTACCCCCCACTTTGGGTAGGAGAACCGGCAGGAAAAACAAGTGGGAAGGCGAGGTGAAGCACAACCTAGAGTCCCCGCAATCTTGAGGATGGGGGGACCCAGCCAACCAGGGACAGGCTCCTGCCCCCCTTCCACTGGAGAGTGGCAGAATAGGGGGTGTACCCACTACAGGGAATAGACCCATTGGTCCCTGCCCTTTACCTACCTGTAACACCCCTAAATTTAGTATTTAGGGGCACCCTGATCCTTCCTTCCTCAGATCCAGCTAGAGAAGGACGAAAAGCTGTGCAGAGCTAACAAGAGGACGATACCCACTGACTTGGCCCCAGCCCTACAGGCCTGTCTCCCCTCAAACCTGCTCCTGCAAAATCCTGGCGTGCCCAGCAGCCAGCAACCTCAAAAACCCCGGAGGACCTGCCTGCCTTCACTTTCCAAGCTTTTTCTCCCCTGAACACCGGACGTGTTTGAACTTCAGCTTCTGGTGCCAGCCAGGAACTGCGAATCCCGCACACTCTGCACCCGCCGAATCCGGCCCGATCTCGAGTGGACAAATACCATGAGAAGGACCCCCTGGCGATAATGACCCAAGATCCGTCGAACCCTGACCTGCCTCAAGCCTCCTGACGACGCCTGCAGCCTCAATCCAGAGGACCCGCCCTACCGCGACCAGAGCGGGTAAGAAATCCAACGTCCCAAGGCACCCCTGCACCCTACTCCCCACGGCCTTGTGTGCCCAACCCAGCGGTACCTAACCAACCCTCAACATCCCAACTTACCCCTCCAAGTGGTGGTCACTCTTGGAGGATCCTCGTCCCCGAGCCTGCAGTGTTTCTTTGTCCCGGAGAATCTCCATTGAAATCAACAGGGCACCCGACCTCAAAACAACACCCTACACCCGGCCGCCCTATTGCCGCTGAGGGTGCTCCTTTGGTGCTAACTTGGTCCCCAACTTGCCCTGAGCTTAACCCTAGGAGCTTTGCTCCCACAACCCCGTGGCCTGCTTGCCAGCAGCCACCAACTGGAGTCCCCCTATCCTCTATAGGATAACATTGGGCCTCAACACTCTGCACCCGGCCGCCTTAGTGCCACTGGGGGTGCAACAACAGTGCATCATTGACCCTGGGAGACCCCTGAGTCTAACCCCAGAACCTTAACTTTCACATCCGATTACTTACCTGAGAACTGTTAACCTGTTTTCCCTCCATAGGATAATATTGACACTTTTTCTCTAAAAAGTTTCCAAGTGTCAACTTTTGAAAACTAAGAATATTCCTTAGAATCTCACAAATAACCTAACCGAATTTTCTCAACTGTTTGCAGGAAAGGTCCCAGTGCTGAACCCAGGTGTCCAGCACTGAGTAAGAAAAGTAATTAAAAAGTAACTTACCTTTGAATTGAATTTCCTTCCATAGGATAACATTGGGGTTTCTTTGTTAAAACGTTTCAACTTTTGAAATACAAGAATATTCTTTAAAAATCGTACAAACTTGTAAGCGGGTCACACCGAGGACACGAACACGGGAGGATGTGGTGAGGTGTTTTATTGAAGGTTCACAACAAAAGTTTGCGATCTGTTCTCCCTCGGTGGTGGGACGTCAGGGTCGGGGTCGTGTTCTTGGTCCTCGTGGGCTAGCGTCCCTCTTCTTCCTGGCGCCTGGCTTCTGGTACGGAGGGCTCTCGCCGCGCCAATGTAAATAAAGAAGGAGAGGTGGCTGTTAGGAACGAGTGTTTTGATTATCACGATATGTAAGGGAGGGGAGTGAGGGTAACACACTGGTGATAGGGTGCACTTCAACGAACGGTCGTGAAGGGGGTGAGTGAAAGGGAGGACGTGCAGCTCTAGGTACGGCGGTAAGCGGCGGCGTTCAGTGGCGCGCTCTCCTCTCCCGCCTCCCGACCCAACCCGTGAAGCGATCCCGTACCTGGGATAGCCACGCACCTCCTCCTGGGGCGTGGCTCGGCGGAGCGTGAATGCCGCGGTCTCCTGCCTCCGGCCTCCGTTCCTCCTCGCGTCCTCTGCTCCTCTTCGGTCCTTCGCTTCGCTCTGTCCCACCGTCCTCCTCCTGTTCACCGTCGTGCTCTGGCTCCTTCCGTCCTCCGGTGTCGACACACGCCATGGTCTTCACTTCCCGGTTTCTTATTGGCGACCGGCCGTCCACGGTGGAGTAGAGGGCGGGGCTATCCTGGAAGGCGTCCCAATTAAAGGTACAGAGTCCCGTGCTAGTGCCGTCTGAAGCCTCTGTTGGCCACGGGTCGTCCTGAGGGACACAAAACAAGTCATTGGTCAGTTCTGGAGGGGACCACCATTCTCCTCCTTCAAGTACGGAGTCCGGGTGGTCCCCGTGACAAAACTACAAAAACGTAATTACTTACCTGTTTTAAGTAGATGTCCCAGTGCTGAATCTAGGAGTCCAGCCCTGGATTACAAAAGTAACGCTAAAGTAACTTACCTACAATTTAAGGAAAAGCCTGGTCCAAAAAGTTTCTAAGTGTGGACGTTTGAAATCTGAAAATATTCTTTAAAAACCGTACAAACTACGAATATGTAATTACTTACCTGTTTTAAGTAAATGTCCCAGTGCTGAACCTAGTGTCCAACATTGGATTACAAGAGTAACACAAACATAATTTTACATGCATGTACTTTAAAAAGCCATTCATTTCAATGTACTGCATTTACTAAGTATTGAAAACTACTGCATCCCCTGTAAATCAAATCAAGTACCATCTTCATTGCTTTTTAAAACTGTTGACAACAAGTAACTTATTACTGAAAAGAATTGAATGCTTTCCTATATCAGGCTTGCTTGGTTCTAATAAAATAACAGTGTATCTTTTTATACAAAAACAATTGGCCTACAGTTCAGTCCTTGAGTGTGTGAATTCCTTTGCTGACTCAGTGGTACATCAAATGCTTAACACTGTCCTCTGATACTGCCTTACTGCTCGACCAAGCTACCACTTTAGAGAGTAAGGTTCTATCTAATTGTAACCTCTGCCAAACCTCTGGAGACCCTTGGACTCTATACACACTGTTCCTCACTTTGGTGCAGTATATATAGAGCCAGTTTCTTACAGAGCACGTTTCTTACAGAGCCCATTGCACCAGAGGAAAAGCTGTGACCACAGCGATAGCTCATGGGGTTCCAAGTCCTGGACATCTGCCAGGCAGCAACGTGGGCGTCCCTGCACCTGTTTGCCACACCCTACTGCCTGGACAGTCGAGTCAGCAGGGATGGGCATTTCACCTGTTCGGTCATGCAGGACTTCGTAGTATAGTCCATTTGTCCGCTGCCCACCACCAGGATGGTATGGTTTGGGTATTTATTCAAAGGTAAGGAATCTGCAACTAGTCTCTATTAGATGAATAAGTTACTTGCCTTCGGTAACACATTATCTGGCAGAGACCAGATCCACCCATGCCTCCCCACTCTGCAAACACATTTCTAGGGCTAGGGTGGTTTCACTTTCAGGGCCCTAGTTTGGCACACACTGGTCAGTTCACTTCATGGCTCTGCGCTCCTGATTTGGAAAGTTGTGAAAAGTAACTGATGTCCGCGTGCCAGGGTGGCGCCGCCTATATAGGTGACCGCAACATCACTTCCGGCGACAGCACGCAGAACCTACTGAAACCATCAGACTGTGAGCAGGGGTACTGCTCACGCAAAAGTTTCCAGATCCAGTCTGATGCCTGGGAAATTCAAAGGTAAGGAATTTGCAGTTAAATATTATCCCTACCAGATAATGCATTTCTGAAGGTAAGTAACTTGTTCACTTGGAGCAACTGGGCCTAAATCATCTTAGTGTCATCTTTTTCGGCCTGGAGAGTTGAACCCATAACTCCTGGGCGTGAGCATCTTTCCTCTTATCAATCTTCAAATTCAGGAGAATCACCTGAGCAACTGCAGAGCAGGGTGTTCCACCTGGACCTTCACAATTTGCAACTCCATGATTGAAGATTGAGTGGCAATAGTTAACCTCCTACAAACTGCACCTCAAGGTAGTTTATGTCTGTAGGTAAGTGGGTTTCTGTTGTTCCCCCCCCCCCCCACTTTTTGCCAGACTACTGATGCACTTTTTCTCTGTGTCCTGGGTCCCTGCCAATCAGGTTCCCAGGGCCTGTGTTCTTTCCCCAACACTAACCCAATTGGCATCTCTGGCCACAGGTAAGCCCCTGGTAAATGGTACCACAGGTACCCAGGGCACTGTGACCAGGGAAGACCTCTAAAGGCTGCAGCACTTATTGTGCCATCCTTAGAGGCCCTGTACCTTTACACACACACACTGCCTTTGCAGGCTGCGTGTTTTGGTGCAGAACAAAGTAAAGAATCGACATGGCACACATCCCTGTGTGCCGTGCCTACAGCCCCCTGCCCTGGCATAGATCAGTCACCCCTCTAGTTGGGTGCTCTATGACAGTGGTGAGGGTACAGGTGCATGAGCCCTGCACCCCTACAGTGTCTACGTCCATTCTTATAGTAGAGGTGAACAAGGGTACGAGAGAGGCCAACTTGGTCCTCTGGTAGCCTAGGCTACAGCTACTTAAATATGCACAAGTCAGGGGAGCAAACATAAAATAATAAATAGGTATTTGCTGCGCAGTATATGATGGGACACAAGGTTGAAATGATCTCACATTTATTAACGGCATACGTGGAGAATCACTTGATTACATAGTGTAGTTCAGGTGCTCACACAAAAATAGTGAAGGTGTGTGAAATGAGGGGTTGGTGACATTTAAAATTGCATCGCATTGACAACAATAAACAAAACTCCAATTGATTCAATGTAATAAAGGAGTTTTGGTTGTAGAAAGAGGTCGACCGCGTTTCTATCTCATTTGTTAGAGATCATCATCAGGACAACAGAAGTGTGAGCAAGAGAAATCTACAGTAGGAAAGAACATGGTATCAACCATAGGTCCCAGTTAAAAGTACGGTAAGAAAAGTCAAGGGTTGGAACTCCTTGAGCCTGGAATTACTGAAAACACAATATGTAACAATTTTGTGCAATCGATTAATATGTGAGCCTCAGTCCTATGCAGCTTCCTTTAAAATGGAGGAAGGATAGCAGGGAAAGCCAAGCGATAAGTAAAGCGTGAGCCAATGGTCTACAATGACAGTAAATGTAGAAATACTTAATCATGAGGAAAGCTTGAAAGGAAAAAACGAGGTTGTGTGAGCGGCTAAACGTAGAAAACCAAGTAGTGAGAATGAATAATCTACGGGTGAAGGCACGTGATCCGGGCGCGCCAGGGACAGTTGCAGGCAGTGCAGACTACGGGAGCCTAGAGAAAGAAGAACTTACTAGGGTCAGCAGGGGTTAGCGTGCCTGGGAAATAGCGACGAAGGAATGAAACCTTGAGGGCCAATTGAGCTAGGGAAAAAGAGGGTAGGGTAGTGGTAAATGAGTGCTTCGGGTAGTGATAGCAGAAAAACGGCACACTGAAGGAGGACTTAAAAGGGGAACGCCGGGTACGTCGGGTGGAGCGGGGGAGGAGGTGGGGTCCTTCCTCACGGGCAGGTGAGTAATTCAGTGTTGCCAAGGGGAGAGAAAAAGGGTTACCCAAGTAATTGGAGTAATTATGTGAGTGGGGTTACGGCGCATTGAAGGTAGAATTACGGGGGGCAAGCCGCGATCAGCGGGAGCAGTGCTTAAATCTTCCTCACCGCAGGGAATGGCAAGCCGAGGAAACTACGAGAAGAAATGACTGGTTAGTGGGTCGGAAATACGGAGAGTGCTAGGGGAGTAGCGGTGCTAAGAAAGCAGGCTTACTTTGCGTCCTAGGAACCATGTACTGGAGGCGCGTTGCGTGAGTCCAAATACGTTCTCTTCAGTCTAGGGTGTAGGATGAGTCTAAGCACTTCCGGGAGTGGAGGTGTAACAATGTCTAATATGCTGAGACGTTGAAACGCGCTAGGAATCGTGCATGCGTGATGGACGCGTGGCATAAGCGGCGGCCATCTTGGAGAGGGAAGGAACCACTCGTGGATAAAGGTGCATAGCCAATCATGAGAGACACGGCTAAAGGGGTGCAAGAGAGGAGAGAGCTCACTCAAGGAAGTGTGAAGGGCAATTAGAAGCCTTCTAGAGTAGTTGTTAGTGGAGCCCAAGAGGATTAAAAAAGGCAGTGAAGGCAATAAAATAGTCATATTTACAAGTTACAGACATATTTACATATATACAATTTCAGAAAAAATATATGAAGATAATATGAGATTAGAGAATCATATTCCACTCTTCGAGGGTGTTGAGTCCATTTTCGATCGATCTGCATATAAACATCCATTTGCATTCCAATTTGTTGAGGATGGCTTGTTGATACCCTCCTCTGCTGTTAGGACGTACTATGTCAATCACTTGCCATCTGAGGTCTTATTCTGAATGTCCTTTCTCAATGAAGTGCTCCACAATAGGAGCCGTAGTAACTTTAGATCGCATTCTGCTCTTATGTTGACTGATACGTTTTTTTTTATTTTCTGAGTGGCTTGTCCAACATAGATTAAATCACAAGGACAGTCGATGCAGTAAATCACATTTTCAGGATTACAAGTGGATAAGAAATTCAATTTGTGCGACAAAGTGCCATGCTCAAAGACCTTGGTGTTTTTAGTGAGTGGACATGCTGCGCAATTCCCGCATTTAAAATGGCCCAGAACTGGTGGAAGACCTAGGCTTGAGTGTATAGTGTTGGAGAGGCGCAAAGGTTTTTGCGCGCGTACCAAATGGTCTTTAATGGTGCGTCCACGTTTAAACGAGAATTGGTGATATTGATAGAGGTGATGATGGGCCAATGTTTTTTTATCATTTTCGTTATTTTATTACTGGCGGGGCAGAATGTAGTGACGCAAGCAATACGTGACATGGTGTTCTTGGGCTGGGGCTCAAGAAGGGTGTCTCTATGTGAATACCAAGCCCGTTTCATGTAGCGTTTTACCAGGGGCTGCAATTTCTATTGCATTTTCAAACTGTTCTTTATCCATTAACTTATTACTGAAAAGTATTTAATGCTTACCTGTTCCAGGCTTGCTTGGTTCTAAAAATAAACAGTATATTTTTGTATACAAACACAATTGGCCTAGAGTTCAGTTCTTGAGTGTGTGAATTCATTTGGGTACATCAAGTGCTTAACACTGTCCTCTGATACTGCCTTACTGCTCGACCAAGCTACCACTTTAGAGAGTAAAGTTCTATCTAACTTTAAAGAAAGGGACGGTGCACCAGAGAGTAAAGTCAAAAACCGCTTCCAATTTGTCCTTTATTCTTTTTTTTTAATCTTTAAAATTCAACCACAGCCAACGCGTTTCGTTCCATTGGAACTTTGTCAGGGCAAGGAATTCATAAATAGTTAAGTCCAAGGTAGTACTGATTCCAACAATCCCAAATATTTTGCGGCCTCTCTAGATAATAGAAGCCATAAAGTCGCAATGATGGACCCCCTGGATCGGTACGTATCAAATAACCTCAAATACCGGTCAACAGACCTCCGTAAGCGATGAACAATAGTCAAATCAACAATGTAGTTGTAATTCAATAAGCAAATGCATATAAATCCATGATATTCATTTCTATAAAATATCAGTCCACAGTCCTCCGTAATCAGTTGGTAGTAGTGGCACAAAATTCTTTGGGTAACTGTATATTAACAAGCCAATATCGTGGCCGTCCTTCCTTATCACGGTCGGCGTCCTCTTCGTATTCGGAAGCTGTTTGCACAGACTAAGAACTGTTATATTTACTTTGAAGTTGAGGTGCTGAACATTGGTCAGCCGCATTGTTTGTTTTTTAACAATTCTATCTAACTTTAACCTTTGGGGACTCTTGGACTCTATACACACTGTACTTCACTTTCGGTGCAGTATATATAGAGCCAGTTTCTTACAATGTCATGTTGGTGCTGAGGCATCCCTCCACTAAATCAGCGTTAGCCAGTTGTGAGGACAAATTTTATGGATTGGTGTACACCCAAAAAATGGACCTTTTTCAAGCAAAGTGTTCTGACGTTTCGGTGTTTGTTCTGTCCCCAGACCGTCAAGGACTTGTCATGAACACGGTTTAAGGCTACTTTTGGCTTTCTTGTGGTTGCCTGATCAGCCATTGTTATTTAAATCACCGGATGTGATGAGGTTTTTGAAAGGTTCGCAGCATTTCTTTGTGATGCCCCCATTGGACTTGAACTTAGTCCTTATATTCGTCATGTGCTCCCCTTTTGATCGTTTACTCAATTGTCATTTGAGACTTCTGACGTTAAAGACTTTCTCCTCGCCATAATTTCGGATAGATGCATGTGCGAGCTTCAGGCACCCTGTGTGAATCCATCTTGCACCACCTTCTTCCCTGATCAGTTGATCTTGAGAACCCAACCTTCCTTACTATTGAAAGGGGTTTACTTTTCTTCTTGGTCAGGTCATTACCCTTCCGGCTGTCTTTGCATCACCTCAACCCTCTAAGGAGGAAGAGAGACTTCATGGTTTGGATCCCCAAAGTGCATTGCGGATCTTTATTGATTGTAACAAAGAACACCGAGTGGACAATCTGCTCTTTGCAGTTTTTTTTTTAAAGCATAGAAGGGTAAAGCAATGCAAACTTATACTATCTATCTCCCAATGCATTCTTCTCTACATAAAGAACAGCTATACACTGGCGAGAAATCGGGCCCCAGAAGGCTTACGAGCTCATTCCAATAGCGCCAAAGCAGCTACCACTGCATTAGCAAATGGCATGCCTATCCTGGAGATCTGTCAAGAAGCCATGTGGGCTAAGGTACACACTTTCATGAAACACTACTTTCTCAAAGGGCAGCTCTATTAAGAGGGGCAGAGCGTTTTGGTTTGGGCCATTGCACAGAACTACCATCTTGGGAACTACTGCTTTGGTATCTATTTACAAGGTGAGGAATCTGCAGTGAGAAGTATCCACCAGTAGAACATGTTCGCTTCAGTAACAATCTGTTCGAGGCATATGAGCTGCAGATCACACACTGAGGATAAGATCGCCATCTGGTGTTGGGCTCGGATGATTGCAGGTTGTTGTTGTCTTCGGAGAAGTCTTTGGTCACGAGGTTGGTGACTCCTCCCCTGGACAACAGTGCGCATGGGCATCCACTCCATCGGCAGATTGTTTTTTTCCGCCATTGGGTTCGGATGAACTTTTTTCCGCTCCAGCAGAAAACTTCCAGCAATCAATTTAACTCTTTAATCTTCATTTCATCGACGTCGACATCAACTCGGACCGGTTCCGGAAGCGGCTGATGGACAGGACACCCTTCAAAAAATGCCCCCAGTGTGGAGCGAAGTTCCCCCACAGTGACCACCACGAGGTTTGCAACCTCTGCCTGTCGCCGGAACACAACGAGTCCACCTGTCCAGCTTGTTCCGCTTTCCGTTCGAAGAAGACCCTCCGGGACCGAAGAGCTCGACGCCATATTATGGCCAAACCAGCTCCAGAACCGGAGGACATCTTTGCTCAAGATGTTCCCGAAGACGACACCGAAGATCTCGAGATCGTGTCCGAAGCCGACGATTCCGATGACCTCATCACTCCAGGGCAGCGTGTGAGTACCACCCCCCCTGCCCCTGCCCCATCCAAAAAAGCATTGGTCAAGACTCCGCCAGTTGGGCCCAGTCGCGACCGGAAATCCTCTTCAGAAGCCCCGCCCTCGGGCCCGACTCCGAAGACAACTAAGCCTGTGGGTGGCTCGGGCTCGAGCAAACCTCACCTAATTGTGCCTTTAACACCCTCGGCACCCAAACACCCATTGTCGGCACCGAAACAGGCTCCAAGACCGAAATCTCCTTCGGCACAGAAACGTTCCTCGGCACCGAAGTCTCCACCGGCACCGAAACGTTCTTCAACATCGATGCCTGAAACTCCATCGGCACCGAAACCTCAGTCGGCACCGAAACCTCAGTCGGCACCGAAACCTCAGTCGGCACCGAAAAATCAGTCGGCACCGAAAAATCAGTCGGCACCGAAAAATCAGTCGGCACCGAAAAATCAGTCGGCACCGAAAAATCAGTCGGCACCGAAAAATCAGTCGGCACCGAAAAATCAGTCGGCACCGAAAAATCAGTCGGCACCGAAAAATCAGTCGGCACCGAAAAATCAGTCGGCACCGAAAAATCAGTCGGCACCGAAAAATCAGTCGGCACCGAAAAATCAGTCGGCACCGAAAAATCAGTCGGCACCGAAAAATCAGTCGGCACCGAAAAATCAGTCGGCACCGAAAAATCAGTCGGCACCGAAAAATCAGTCGGCACCGAAAAATCAGTCGGCACCGAAAAATCAGTCGGCACCGAAAAATCAGTCGGCACCGAAAAATCAGTCGGCACCGAAAAATCAGTCGGCACCGAAAAATCAGTCGGCACCGAAAAATCAGTCGACACCGAAAAATCAGTCGACACCGAAAAAATCATCGGAGCCGAAAACTGCGTCCCCGCCGAAACAAGCTCATAAAGACCCGAAGCGGACGTCACAGACACCACCTTCGGAGCCAGATGATCTTTTTCGACCAGATCCTACTCAGAAGCGGATCTATATCAATCCTAAAACGGGACATGTGACTGCCATCCCATATAAAAAGCGGAAGCTGGACACTACACCTCCCCCAGCTCCCATACGGAAAAAGGACTGTGCTACTTCACCACTTCGTCCTTCCTCTCCTGTTTTACCTCCTAACCCGTCCCCCCCCCTCCTCCTCCTGATTCTCCTTTACCTTTACCTTTACCTTTACCATCTCCCTATCATTCACCTCCTCCACAGGATGATAATGATGACTTAGGGGGAGGGGCGGACCCTGATTTATTTGATGATCCTGTTGACCCAAACGACCCTTTTACGTTCCCAGACCCAGCACCCATGGATGACTGGTCTTATCCTATACCTGACATGCCTGACCCCACTACCTACCCTTCCAAGCCCTCCCCTCCTGATGACCACCTAGGGTACGGCCAACTTATAAATAGGGCAGCAACATTCCACGGCGTTACTATGCACACAGACGCCATTGAAGAGGACTTCCTCCTTGATACCTTTGAGCAGTCACAAAAGACTGTTCACATACTGCCCATGATCAAAGGGGTCATAAAGCATGCTACTGAAGTCTTTAAGGACCCTGTTCGAGCTAGGGTTCTCAACCCACGCATCGAAAAAAAGTACCGACCAGCCCCGCAAGACCCTGCATACATTAAGGCCCAGCTCCCTTTAGACTCCCTAGTCGTATCAAATGCCAGGAAGCGCGCTAACTCACAGACAACTGGAGAAACGCCTCCCCCAGACAAGGAGTCGAAGCTTTTAGAAGCCTCGGGCAAACGGGTCGCCGCGCAGGCGGCTAACCATTGGCGTATTGCGAATACCCAGGCCCTGTTAGCCAGGTATGATAGAGCGCATTATGACCAACTTGAGGACCTTATGCAACATCTGCCTGAACCTTTTAAGTCCCAGGCCTCTGACCTCATCCAAGAAGGCAAATTAATATCTAATGCCTCCATTAAATGCGCCTTAGATGCAGCAGACACTGCTTCTAGAGCGGTCAATACTGGCGTCTTACTCAGACGACATGCCTGGCTCCGTATTTCCGGTTTTAAACCGGAGGTTCAAACCGCAATTCTAGCTCAACCTTTCAACCAAGAGCAGCTATTTGGCCCTGCAGTGGATACTGCATTAGAAAAAATGAAAAAGGATAATGAAACTGCCAAGTCTATGGGAGCACTGCAGTCTCATCAAAACCGGGGTTCCTTTCGTCGCTCCTTTTATAGAGGAGGCTCCAAAAACACATCAACTGAGACCACGTCCACCTTTAAAAATTCAGGACAAACATCCCCTAACAGAGGTTACTTCCGGGGAGGTTATAGGGGAAACAATAACAAAGGTCGAGGACGGGGCAACAACAACAACACCCGCACCTCACCAGCCACCAAACAGTGACTTGCCACCACTCCCCCCAGACCATTCCACTCCGGTCGGGGGGCGACTCCAACAATTCCTGCCTGTCTGGACTTCCATCACCACAGACAGGTGGGTAAGACAAATTATCCAGTCTGGCTACTGCCTCGAACTCATACAATCCCCCCCAAACATACCGCCCAAACAACGTCCAATGTCCTCGCATCATCTCTCTCTCCTCAAACAAGAAGTTCAATCCCTGTTACAAAAACATGCGATAGAACCAGTCCCCCTTCAACATCAGGGAAAAGGGGTATATTCTCTATACTTCCTCATTCCCAAAAAGGACAAAACACTAAGGCCCATACTGGATCTCAGACTACTAAACCAGTATATACATTCGGATCATTTTCACATGACCACTCTCCAACAAGTCCTCCCACTTTTACAACAGGGAGACTTCCTCGCCACATTGGACCTCAAGGACGCATACTTTCACATCCCTATGCATCCCGCTCACAGAAAATATCTACGATTTGTGGTAGATGGGCAACACTATCAATTTACAGTTCTCCCATTCGGAGTAACAACAGCACCCAGAGTGTTCACCAAGTGCCTAGCAGTCGTGGCAGCGCATCTCAGAAGACAACAGATCCATGTCTTCCCCTATCTGGACGATTGGCTCATAAAAGCCAATACATACCAAAAATGCGTTCTCCACACTCATCGCACGATTCAAACTCTCCACGATTTGGGATTCACTATCAACTACCCCAAATCCCACCTACAACCTTCCCACTTACATCAGTATCTAGGAGCAACCAT
Source organism: Triturus cristatus (assembly GCF_964204655.1). Lineage (NCBI taxonomy): Eukaryota > Metazoa > Chordata > Amphibia > Caudata > Salamandridae > Triturus > Triturus cristatus. The sequence goes on along the minus strand of NC_140594.1, from coordinate 561,148,867 downwards.
AGATACATCCAAAGCCATTGCCTATCCCAGCACAGCCAGGATAGCCAGTATACAAAATCTCATCTCTCAATTTCAAACTCATCCATCTCTTCCAGCAAGAGTGTTCATGCAGCTCCTAGGCATGATGGCGTCGTGCATCTCCATAGTCCCACACGCACGACTTCAAATGCGTCCCTTACAAGAATGCTTAGCACAACAGTGGAACCAAGCTCACGGACAACTTACCGATCTGGTGTTGGTGGACAGTCGCTCACTTCGATCACTGAAATGGTGGAACACCATCAACCTGTCCAAAGGGAGACCGTTCTTAGAGCCTCTTCCACAAGTTGTGCTAACTACAGACGCATCTCTCACGGGGTGGGGAGCCCACCTCCTTCACCATACCACTCAGGGCAGATGGACCAGTCAACAAAAACTGCTCCACATCAACCACCTGGAACTCTTAGCAGTGTTCCTAGCGCTAAAATCCTTTCAAATTCACCTAAAGAACAAAACTGTCCTCATACGCACAGACAACATGACGACAATGTATTATATACAGAAACAGGGAGGGACACACTCTCTCCAACTGTCCCAACTGGCACAGCAAATCTGGAGATGGGCAATTCCCCAAAACATCTACCTGTTAGCAGAACATCTCCCAGGGATCCACAACCAAGTGGCCGACCTCCTAAGTCGCCACACACAACAGATCCACGAATGGGAACTACACCCCAAGGTTCTACTCCCCTTCTTCCAAAAGTGGGGACAACCAGACATAGACCTGTTCGCCACTCCCGAAAACACAAAATGCCCAACCTTCGCCGCCAGGTTTCCACACCCACAGTCGAAGGGCAATGCCCTATGGATGAACTGGTCAGGCAGATTTGCGTACGCCTTTCCGCCTCTCCCACTAGTTCCATTTGTGGTACGCAAACTGAAACAACAGTCACTAACACTAATACTAGTGGCTCCCACTTGGGCACGTCAACCGTGGTTCACCACACTTCTGGAACTATCTTTAGTTCCACATCAAAAGCTACGCCTCTCCCCGGATCTGTTAACCCAGAACCATGGAGAAATCAGACACCCAGATCCTCAAACACTGAACCTAGCGATCTGGCTCCTGAGGTCTTAGAGTTCGGTTACCTCAATCTCCCTCCAGACTGTATGAATATCATAAAAGAAGCCAGACGCCCTACTACTAGAGCGTGTTATGCCGCTAAATGGAAACGATTTGCCATCTACTGCGCTAATAATGACATACATCCATTGGATGCTTCCATCCAAAACATCATTTGCTATCTACTACACTTGCAAAGATGCAATCTAGCGTATTCCTCTATACGATTACACCTAGCAGCCTTGGCAGCCTACTTGCAAAATAGGCAACACCTGTCCCTTTTTAAGGTACCAGCCATCAAAGCGTTTATGGAAGGTCTCAAAAGGATTCTTCCCCCAAGATTGCCACCTGCCCCAGTGTGGAATCTCAATGTGGTTCTAACAAGACTCATGGGCCCCCCATTTGAACCTATGCACAAATGTGAATTGCAATTCCTAACATGGAAGGTAGCCTTCCTTATCGCAATCACTTCCCTGCGCAGAGTAAGTGAAATACAAGCCCTTACACTTGAAGAACCTTTCTTACAACTACACCGTAACAAAGTGGTTCTTAGGACAAACCCTAAATTTCTTCCAAAAGTGATTTCCCCTTTCCACCTTAACCAATCAGTAGAACTACCGGTCTTTTTCCCAAATCCAGACTCGGTAGCTGAAAGGGCCCTACATACCTTAGATGTTAAAAGAGCATTGCTTTATTACATCGACAGAACAAAACCTTTTCGAAAGACAAAACAACTCTTTGTTGCTTTCGCGCCACCACACAAAGGCAACCCGATCTCCAAATCAGGAATAGCCAGGTGGATAGTTAAATGCATCCAAATATGCTACCTCAAGGCTAAACGTACACTCACAGTTCCCCCTAGGGCGCACTCCACGCGTAAAATAGGGGCTTCTATGGCCTTCTTAGGCAATATTCCCTTAGAAGACATTTGCAAGGCAGCCACATGGTCTACCACGCATACCTTCACTAAACACTATTGTGTTGACGTGCAGGCCAAACAACAGGCCTCCGTGGGCCAGGCTGTCCTAAAAACTTTATTTCAAACTGCTGCAACGGATACAGGCGACCACCGCTAAGGGGAGCACTGCTGTATAATCTATCCTCAGTGTGTGATCTGCAGCTCATATGCCTCGAACGGAATATGCTACTTACCAGTATGCATCTGTTCTTGGCATGTAGAGCTGCAGAGTCACACACGCCCGCCCGCCTCCCCGGGACCTGTATCTGTTCCAGCATCCGTCTTACTTAGACATTACACATGGACATCCTTTCTTTCTTTTCTATATACTCCATCTTTTCCCATCATGGCGAAAAACAATCTGCCGATGGAGTGGATGCCCATGCGCACTGTTGTCCAGGGGAGGAGTCACCAACCTCGTGACCAAAGACTTCTCCGAAGACAACAACAACCTGCAATCATCCGAGCCCAACACCAGATGGCGATCTTATCCTCAGTGTGTGACTCTGCAGCTCTACATGCCAAGAACAGATGCATACTGGTAAGTAGCATATTCCTTCTGGTGGATGCTCTTAAATGACTGCAGATTCCTCATCAACTCTCCCACCACCTGGTTCTGTGAACTAGGCTCGTTTCCATCTAAAAATGTCACAATCTAGAGAGCTGCACAATAATAAAATTATTTTACCAATGGCCTCTGCGTCTGAGGGTGTGGACAGCCTAAAAAGCAACTGGGGACGCTTGTGTGGTTCCGGTTATCACTTAGTGTGGAAAAACGTTGCTGCTGAGTTGCACAGTGCCACCTACCAGCGTACAGAGTTACTGCTGAAAGGCTTCTGAATCCAATGTGAAATTTGCTGTGAGAGTATCTACCAAAAAGATTGTTACATAAGGTATATAACTTATTCAACTCTGTTATGGAGTTTTTTTTTGTCGACTTAAAAATACTTGTTTCTGTGGCAAATGTTTCGGTGATAAATGCCTTGAAAGTTTAAGACGGTGGTTATTTTACACCATGTTTTTACTTGCACAGTAATCTAGGAATCTTACTACACAGTCTTATGGTATTATTTAAAATTTTGAAAGAGTATCATATATAGACTTTAAGAATCTAATTATTTCTATAGACAAAAGGAAGAAAGTCGAGATGATCAGGAAGACGATGATTCTCAGAGTTCTAAATCTGACGAGCAGTACTATTCCATTCCTCTCAAAGAAGATTTGAATGAAACCAAATCCTACATCAAGTTTACAGAAATGATTGAAGAGAAGCGTGCCAAACTCCGGGAGATCGAGGTAAATACTGAAATAAATTGCTCTACTTAAATTTATCGGCTGTTGGGAAAAACTACATTTCCCAGAATGTATAGCACATAAAAGTCTACATAATAAAATCATCCATCTAACTTGGAGTATAATGCAAACATTTTAGACAATTGACTTTGATATGGAAGCTCTTACTAAGGTCCTGAAATGTAGTGAAACTGAAAGCTTCTATATTTTATATTGAAAGTGTAAAATGTTTTCTAACATTTTTTGAACAAATAGCAGTGAGCCCTAAAAGGCCTGAGAAAGTTCTCACTGAAGTGACAGCGTACTGCTGACAATGTGTTCTTTTTAAACTGAACAAAGATTGTATCATATTTCAACAAAGTCTCTCACCAAACTAACTGGAGTGAACTCACTATTGTAATATTTATATACACACACCCACACACAAAGGACTTGATGTCGCCTAGGCCATGAGTCTTTTAGGGTGTGGTTTGTTTGTTTCCCAAAACAATTGTAGAGGTTTTTCTTTTATAAAGCTTATTTTATAGGATAAGTAAAAGCAAACATTCAGTTTTTTTGTTATGAACAATGAATGGAAAATCCCATCGAAACGTACAGTACCCAAATGAATTAACACTTTTTAACTCCTGGGACATCCTTGCCTCTGATATATTCAGCCAACTCATTCTATGAAGCAGTAAAACTTAATCTTCTGCACAAGTAGGGACTTTTCTAGGTATCAAGCTTCATTGCTCACTCTTACAGTCTAATACTCTTTCCATCCTAGTCAGCTAAAAGCAGTGCGTGACAACCCCACAAAGAACCCTTGGCACCTCAGACTTTTATCTCCTTCAAGCGTTTATTGCTATAGACCCCTTGTTCTTTTATTGTATTAGTGTTCCGGAGAACCAGAATTGTTTTTAGATTTTCAGGCACTCACCCCCAGTCAAGATATGGGTTGAAGCCATCATCGTTCTTTAGCTCACTTAACCACCCCATTTCAGACCCAGCCATATGCAAATCAGTCTTGACCTGGTCCTTCATGGGAATTGTCCAGCCTGAACTGCCAAGCCAGGTCTTCCCTGGACCGGAAACAAGCATCCGGGGACCGGTTTCGGGGTAACACCCCTCATCAGCCAGGCTAACTTGAATCCAGTGGCAAAGTGAGCAAGGGACCCACGTCTGGGCATACCCTGCCAACTTAGGGAGAACAAAGCAAGCACAAGGAGATGTATGGGGGGCTGAAATATTTCAGACACTCCCCTCCCGCCCCCCCTTTTGATTCGGTCCACCTTTTGGAGGAGACTGCAAAAGATATGCAGTGGTTGCTGCTAGACTACAATTAGACCAACGGCTGACCCCTCTCCCTATTCTGCCCAGAGCTGACAGTGGTGAGGGACACATCACTACTGGGCTGAAGAGGTCATATGGGAGATGGGAGTGGTGGAGATCAGAGGCCTTCACATCAACATGCTGGAGTGGCATGCCATTTGTTTGTTTCGCTTGTCATCCGTCAAGGGCAGGCTAGGCTAGGCTTAAATCCTTTTGGACAGCACCATCGCTATGTGGTATTCCAGCAAGCAGGGTGGAGTGGAGTCCTGGATTCTGCGCCAAGAAGCTCTGCTCCTCTGGTCTTAGCCAAATAGTAGACCACCTAGCAAGATCTTTAAATACAAGGGTAGACTAACACAGCACATGACACCTAGCAGATTACAAACTGCAACTTCATCCGGAGGACGTCTTCCACCAATGTGAAGAGCCCTGCCTCTTAACCCCTGAGAACACGCAGTGCCAATACTTCAGTGCATTGGAGTAACCAAAAAAGTTCCTCTTGGAGTGGAACTCGGGACTCCTATATGCCTTCCTGCCGTTACCTATCCTGCCCCTTGTTCTGAAGATGATCAAGAGCGAAAGATGATCAAGAGCGACTGGGCCCAAGTCATCCTAGTAGCTCTGTATTGGCCCAGGAGAGTGTGTTATCCGGATCTTCAGGGCAAGGGCATCTATCCAGTAAGGATGTGCTTAGGAAGGATCTTTTATTGCAGCTACAGGGTGAAGTCTTGCACCCAGGAATGCCCATCTACACCTCCATGTGTGGAGATTGAGTTGCAGCAATTTGATATATCTCTGGGAGCAGTAGATATCATCCTGCAAGCATCTTATGATATCCATTTAATGTAGGAGGCTTGGACAATTTTGTGGACCCTTTAATAGGGACCATTGCAAACCAAATTTTCAGATGTTACTGTTTGTTTTGTCTTTCGCCTACCAAGGACTTGCAGTGAGCACTTTCAAATGGTACTTGTCAGCACTTTCAGGCCTTTTGTATTTGCCAGGCCTACTGTCCTTATTCAAGTCACCCACTTACTGCGTTTTCTCAAAGGTTTAGTACATGTTTCTCTCTAAACTGTTATGCCACAGTGGGACTTAATTTGGTTCTCCTTTTCAATTCTTCATAGCTGTCCGCTTTGTCTGCGAACCCTGACAGCTGTTTTCCTCACCGTGATAGTCTGCTCATCGTGTGAGTAACTTCAGGCACAGCCAGTTCAGCCACCTTACACTATAACCTTTCCGAACAAGCTAATGCTGAGGACCAGAGCGACATTTTGTCAAAAGGTTGTTACCTCATTTTACTTCAGCCAATTCATCACTTTTTCAATGTTTTTTGCCCTTACTCATCTCTTTAAAGAGTTGAGTCTCCACCATTTGTACTCTAAAAGAGCATTCCGTGTTTATATTGATCATACGAAAGACCATCGGGGGGGATGATCAGGTCTTTTTTTGGGATCTCTGGGGACAAAGAAAGGCAAAGCTGTGCAGTAGTGGACTTTGTCCAGAAGGATACTACTCTGTATTCAGATCTGCTACACGATCCAAAAGAAGCTGCCTGTGTAGAGGTTTGGGGCCCATTCTACTAGGGCCAAGACTTCTACCACCACATTAGCACACTGAGTGCTTAATGGGTACCTGTCAGGCCGCAATGCGGGTATGAGTGCACACATTCACCAAACACTTCTGCTTTGACTGCCAGGTCCGACGGAAGTCCATTTTGGCCATTCGGTCCTGCAGGACCTTTTGGTCCAAGCCGTTCCACAGACCTTCTTCTTCTGGAGGTACTGCTTTAGTATCTATTTTAAAGGTGAGAGAGCTGCAGATAGAAGTATCCATCAGAAAAACACGTTACTTGCCTGTGGTAAATCTTTCTGGTGGATACTCTTATCTAACCGCAAATTCCTCATCGCGCTCCCTCCTTCCTGTTTCTGGACATCTTCCTCATCTGAGGGCATGGACGATGTCAAGAAGAAAACTGAAGTCCACGGGTCTGGGTGTGATGCCTGTATACAGCTCCTCTTTTAACTTCTGGGGTGGGGTGGGGTGGAGTGGACTCCACCTTCTGGCATGCAAGGGCTATGCTGCAAAATCTTCCGGATCCCATCTAGTGCCTGTGGTTATTCTAAAGGTGTGGAATCTGTGGTTAGGTCAAATATCCACCAAAAAAAGAACAGCTGGAGGTAAGTAACTTGTTAGTTTTTAATGGATATCTGAATTTCCCCGGTTTCAATGTATTGTAGAAGCCCCCTTTGAAGGATGGCTTGATCTGTGGGTGGTTCAGTTCTCCCAAGCACCACAATGTTGTAGAAGCCCTCTTTAAAGGATGGCTGGATCTGTGGAAAGTGTATTTTATCCCGAGCACCATAGACCGTGAAAGTTGGGCTTTGGTTTCATTCACCCACTGTTTACTTAATGCCTTTCAACTTTATTGCAGGTGGATCTACATGTGCCGTGAGGGTTACAAGACAAAGTCAACTAACGGTCTTAAAAACATTATCTGATAGAGACTACTAGCCGCAGATTCCTTCACGTAGAATTATCCCCAGGCGTGAGACTGGATCTGGAAACTTTTTGCCACAGCATCCCTGCGCTCCAGAGGGCGGGGCGACACCACGCGAATCCGCCCAGGCGTCGTCCTCGCACGTGACGTCCGCGAGGTCACACAAGCCCCACTGAGGTGCGCCTACGTCAGTTTTTTCCTTTTCCACGTGCAACGCGGATCCAGTCTTGCTACGGGCCTGTTTCGGGCCCTTTTTTCTTCATCATTGTCCTTCTGTTGGTGGAACAGTGTGCGAATGCCTTCGGGCTTCAAAGCTTGCACATCGCGTGGGCGTCTTATGTTGGCGACGGACCCTCATCGCATTTGTATGTGGGGCTTGGGGAGGATCACGGCACCACGGATTGTGAGGCGTGCCAATAGTTGAAGCAGAAGTCGCGGCGGGAGTGCCGAATGAAACTTCTTTCGCGCGTCTCTCCAGGTCGACCTCCTCCCCTCGATCAGCCTCGGCAGACTGCCTCAGATACGGCCGTGGTCGTCGTCATCGCCCTTTCCCGATGTCGCGAGAGCGTCACTCACCGGTGAGTCGCAGTTTGTCCCCGGGGACTGGGTTTCGGCCTGCCGGGAGTGTGGCCTGGGCGCAGTCGCCTGGTGTCGCCCCACCCCCTGGCGCGCAGGGATGCTGTGGCAAAAAGTTTCCGGATCCAGTCGAACGCCTGGGGATAATTCTACGGGAAGGAATCTGCGGCTAGAATCGTCTCTACCAGATACATCGTTACCGAAGGTAAGTAACTCATACTTTGTGGGCTTCCCCCTAGAACACTTGTTTCCTAATAATATTATCTGGTCACTGCTTAGGGAACGATTCACGCACACACACACCCCCAAGCGGAAGACTTCTGCTGAGTCTGGAGGCAATTCAGTGGTACTGTATTCTAATTCTCTTGGTGAAAAATATGGTCATAGCGTATTCTCTCTTTCCCCTTTTTAATTATTATAATTTTCTGATACCACGTTTGCTGATACTGTACAAATGACTTCAATGTACTGTGGTACAGTCATCATACTGCTGAGGAAATATCCATAGAGTTACCGTACAGAAGCAGACAAGACACAGCCACTTCTATTACTTCAAAAAGGCTACTCTGTGTCATTTGCGGTGCTTCCTGTATTATACATTTCTGATGGATACATCTGCCTGTGGATTTCTCACCTTTTAAATTACCCCAATGCACAGCATTCCACAGAAGCTGTTTTCCTCCACTCCCACGTCGACAAGGACGTCACAATGGAACGGCTTCGCACATGACTGCGTGACGTCAGCGGAGCCATAGGAAGACCTTGTCGGCGTGCTGACATCAGTTCCTCCTCTTTATCTTTCCGCGACGTCGACACATAACAGTTTTTTCCCCCAGGCTCTCCATTTCTGGGTGTTTCTTTGTTGCTGGCTGAAGAGGGCTACTCCGAGAAAGTCTGGTTTCAAGCCATGCAGAGAATGTGGGGGCCAGATGTCCATCACTGATGCTCATGAAGATTGTTTATGGTGTCTCTCATCGGACCACGACGTTGGGACATGCACTTCCTGCACGCGCATGAATCCAAAGGCACTGAAGGAGGAGGAGGCCAAATTATTCATGGCTAAGGCAAAGAAGCAGAAGACGTCGCAGAAGATCAAGGACCCGCTCAGTCGCCAAGGTTCTCTCCGTAGCTCTTCGAAGGATTCATGTCCGAAGTCGGTGTCCCCGACTCCCAGACGTCATTGCAGCGATGAGATCTCTTTGACTCAGTTACCTGGGATGAGTCTTTCCCCGGCTCCGAGAGCAGTGACTCCTCCGGCTCCGAGAGGTCATCCGCCGTTGCCAAAGTCAGCCACTCCAACACTGGCTCCGGGGGTCTCCGGCACCGCAACTAGAGTCGAATTTACTGCCTCCCTGAACAGCTCCGAGACCTGTGATACCGGAACCGATGTATCCTGCTTTCCCAGCCCCGGGATTGGATCCGTTGCATTTTTTAAATGCAATGATTGGCTTGCTCACCAGAGCGGCAAACCCTACTGGTGCGCCTGTTGGCCCCAAGGTTCCGTAGTCATATTACCTGGGAGACCTGCCACCTCACTTTCCCCGGGTCCCTTTCATGCCTGTGGCTCCAGGGAGTTGGACTCTTCAGACACCGAGATTTTTAACGCCGTTGCAGTCCTTGGAGTATCAAGCTCCTCTAGATGGTGTATCCCTGGCGTCGCCTGGTTCCGAACTGGCGGCGACTCGACCGGCTTTGACTCCTGTTTCTGTGGCCATCCCTTCGACGCCTATCCAGAAGTCTCTGATGTCGCTTCTGGCACAGCCGACGTGGGTCCGATGATGAGGTCTCTGAGAGAGGCTCAGAGGCTGTTGGAGGAAGAAGAGTACCAGGAGGAACATGGAGGGGCTGAGGAAGGAGAGGATTGTAGATCCTGACCTGGATTTTGTGGTTTTGCAGGAAGCCAGTGGCCTGGACACTTCTGCTGAGTAGGATCTTTCATCACCAAAAGGCTGGCCACTTATCATACTGTAATCAGAAAGGCTGCAGACCTCTTGGAGTTGCCTCTTCCTACAGCTGAGTTGAGGTATAATATTCTGACAGCGGTGCTCCATTTCCCTTTCTCCATTTCAGAGCCTCTACTTTCCTTCAATGAGGCGTTGACAGAGCCCATTCTCGATGTTTGGTGAAGCCAATGTCCACTACAGCGTCTTTCAGGACAGTGGGTAGGAGGTACAAGGTGTCTCCAAGGGATCCTGCTTTCCTGTCCACCCATCCTGCGCCAGAAAGCTTGGTGATCCAGGTTTTGTGCACTTCGAGTCAGTCTGCAGGTTCTTTCCCATTTACTCCTGCGGATAGGGAGTCAAAGCGCATAAAGCAATAGGCAAAGAAGGTGTTCTCTTTGGGGAGTATGGCCCTCAAGTCTACTGATGCCAAATGCCTTTTTGGTCTCTTCATCCATTCTCTTATGGGCTCAGACAGGCAGGTTGTCCCAAAGTTGCCCGAGTGGGTACAAGGGCATTTCTCCGAGGTGTTGTCGGATGCCCTAGCTGCTGCGGACACGTTCGATTCAGTAGCAAGGGCAATGGGATCATCTGTGGCGACTAGGAGACACACCATGGTTGCGTGATTCGGGATTCTCGCCTGATGTACATGCCCTTGTACAGGTCCTACAGTGGAAAGGGCCGAGGTCGTCTGCGGGGTGTAGCACAATAGCAAGTTTCCTCCTCCTCTTCTACCCCTCCAGCTTGTGTGGCAGGGAATCCGTTCTAGCTCCACCATCCTAGAGCATACTTGTCCCGTGGAAGGACTGGTGTCCCGTTTTCTACACCATTGGAGGTCTGTTAATACAGATCTCTGGATGTTGAACATTGTAGAGAATGTGTATACTCTCCTTTCCCTCCCCGTCAGGGCTTTTGCTCGGGAGAGCATCTTCTGCTTCTCCAGCAGGAGGTTCTGTCACTGTTGCAAAAGGGTGCGATCAAGGTGGTTCAGGAGCAGGAATGGGGGAGGGGGGGGGGGGGGGGTCAAGGATGCTACTGCAGGTACTTCCTGATTCCCAAAAAGGACAGTCGTTTATTGTCGATCCTAGACCTTAAGGTTTTGAATTTTTTCCTCAAACAGGAGAAATTCAAAATGTTGACCCTGGAACAGATTTTTTCTCGCTCTGGAGAAGGAAGACTGGATGGTGTTGATCGATTTACAGGATGCGTATTTTCACATTCCCATCCTGAAGTCGTAGTGTAACGCCCTGAACGTCTCAGGATCGTTTAACAGACACGACAATGAGGACGCAACCACTTGTGAAGGGTTAGTTCTTTTAATGAAGGCAAATAAAATACAAAGAACAAACAAAAGTTATAGTCACTGGAATCCTCCAGGCTAAGTACGTTACCAGCCCACAGCACGGATGGTCCTAACCGTCCTCTGCATATACGCCGATCCCGGCGTATGCCAACAGAGGGCAGAAATGAAATGGCTGACAATGCCAATCGGTAGGCTGTGAGGGGCACGAAGAGTGTTGGGGAGAATCGAGGAGTCAGGGAAACACCCAGCCGGGGTCTCTACCTGAAGGGAGCAGCCGCTCAACCTCTTCCTCAGACTGCACCGGGACGCGGAGTCACCTCCTGGTGATGCGTCACCGATACCCCAATCACAAGCAAGAAGACTGAACCGAGAGCAGCCGCTCGATCGATCCTGTGGACTTCCGAGTCTGTAATGCGGCAAACACCTCCTGGTGTGCGTTACAGCTGGCAGTCCCTGTGTCTCTGGTCGGGCTGGGAGTTACGACTCCAACCAGCAAAAGCGCCACTGCGCTTGGACTCAGCCGAGTCAAAAAGCGAAGCTCAATGGTTGACCGGTAGAGCTTCCGGGTCCTTCACAGGTGACGATGGGGCAAGACACGGCCCAGGGAGTAATGACTCGACCTACCTCCGTTCTTGCCTTACTGGAGCACCACTCCGGAACACTGCTCTTCACGAAGCAGGTACGTCGGTGTAAACACAATATCCGACAGCCTTGTACCTCCCGGTTCCTCCCTTTATAGGGCGTGTTTTCCTTGAGTTATGTAACAGCTCTCCTGTTTACATAAGGGCGTGTTTCCCTTGAGTTATGTAACAGCTCTCCTGTTTACATAAGGGCGTGTTTCCCTTGAGTTATGTAACTGCTCTCCTGTTTACATAAGGGCGTGTTTCCCTTGAGTTATGTAACAGCTCTCCTGTTTACGTAACCTCTCAACCGCTAAGCATCCTGGGAGATGTAGTCCGTTTTCGCTGGTTACCGTTTTCCTCCCCTCGTATGACAGGAATTCTTGACACGTAGTGGAAGTATCGTCGTTTTACGGTGCGGTTTCAACACTGCCAGTTTGCAGTCCTTCTGTCAGTCTTACTTCCACACCTCGGGATTTCACAAAGGTGATGGCAGTGTTGGCAGCACATCTCAGAAGGTCAGGAATTTCTGTTTTTCTCTGTCTAGGTGTCTGGCTGCTCAAAGCAAAGTCGCCAGATGGTTTTGCATCATTTGCAAGTAACAACACAACTGTTGTTTGAGTTCGGGTTCTCAATAAATGTACCCATATCTCACATGGGACCCTCTCAGAGCAACCTGTTCCTAGGGGCAGTACTGGACACTACTGTAAGTCGTGCCTTCCCGCCTCTACAGAGTATTCAAGACATCAAGGCTATGATTCCACTTTTTCAGAATGAAGCAGCAGTTCTAGTCCTGAAGGTCTTGCGCCTCCTCGGTCTGTTCGCTTCCTGCATACTGTTGGTCAACCATGCACGCTGGAATATGGGGGGGAATAAAGTGGTGCCTCAGCAGGCAGTGGTTTCAGCACAACGGAGATCTCAAAGAGGTGGTCAGAATCTCCTGAGACACTGCTGCGGAGCTGCTATGGTGGAGTGTTACAGGCAAACTGTCTCAAGATAAGCTGTTTCACCCTCCTACTCCGGTGGCCACAGTGATAGTGGATGTCTCCACTCTAGGGTAGGGAGCCCATCTGGGGGATCCGGAGGTCAAAAGTCTTTGGTCTCCAGAGGTAAGATTGTTTCACATCGATCTTCTGGAATTGCGGACGATACGTTTAGCTCTCAGGGCCTTCCTTCCTCCCTTCCCTGACAGTGGGTTCAGGTCCTAACTGACAACACTACCGCGATGTGGTACATCAACAAACAAGGAGTAGGATCGTATCTTCTCTGCAGAGAGCCTCTGCAACTCTGGTCCTAGGCTCAGGACCATCAGATTTGCGTAATCACAGATCATTTGGCTGGAGATCCGAATATGCGTGCGGACAGTGTCAGTCAGCAGTATTGGGTCAATCACGAGTGGTGTGTCAATCCACAGGTGGTCCTTCACATTTTCAGGATGTAGGGTTTCCTCAGTTGGTCCTGTTTGCCACTCACGAGAATGTGCACTGCCCGGCGTTCTGCAGTCTCCAATATCCAACGTGAGGAGCATTGGGAGGGGTTGGGGGGGGGGGGGTCAGTTAGAGTGGGGATTAAGGCTTCTTTACGTGTTTCCTCCCATACCCTTGACACCACCAAATTGTCTATTCTGGTAGGTGGGCCAAGTTTGTTAAATGGTGTGGAGCGATCGATTGATTCCTTACAGGCCCATTTATCTGATGTTCTGATTTTATCTTTCCCTAGCCCAACAGGGTTGTGCAGTAGCTACTGTTAAGGGCTACTTGGTTGCCTTGTCGGCATTTCCTTGTTTCCCAGATCAACCCTTGTTATTTAAATGTCCCATAGGTATGAGATTCATTAATGGTCTGACTAATAGGTTTCCTCCCACTTCTTTTATGATGCCTCAGTGGGATTTGGATTTGGTTCTTAAATTCTTGATGGGGTTCATACATTGTTGTCCCTGAAGGTTTCTAGCATTTAAAACTATATGTTCGTGGCATATGAGCTCTAGATCGTATACTTGTGTATAGATCGCCATCTGGTGTTGGGCTCGGATGTTTGCACTTTTTTTTTGTCTTGGAAGAAGTCTTTTGTAGTTATGTGGTAGGTGGTGACTCCTTAGGACGATAGTGCTCATGGGCATCGACTCCATCTCCAGGTTGTTTTTTTCCGCCATCGGGTTCGGATGTGATTTGCTGTGCTGAGGGTCGGTGTCGAACCCCCCTTCGATGCGCAATTCCTCTCCACTCGACGGTATTGTCTTGAACGCGTTTCCCTATCTGAAAGAAACATATTAGTTATAGATTCCTTACCTTAGAATTACCCCCGGGCGTCAGACTGGATCCGGAAATTTTTTTTTGTGAGCAGTACCTCTGCGTGTAAGAAGGTGGCGTGAGTCGGCTCTACGTTTTGTCGTCGTGGTCTCCGGGATGACGTCGCGGCAGCTACTTAGACGCCGCCCTCACACGCTGACGTCAGTTCTTTCTTTTTCCGCGCCAGCCAGCACTGATCCGGGAAGAGCGGTACCTCAGTGATTTTTTAAAACTTTTTCTCAACTTTTGTCGACGTCTTTTCTCGAGTCTTCGACTCTATAAGATGCACGAGAGATGCCCGGTTTCAAGGCCTGCGGTTCCTGCCATCGTATGATGTCGGGGACGGATCTGCACCGCGTGTGTCTTTTTTGCCTGGAGCGTGACCACGACCCCAAGTCGTGCTCCGACTGCCAGTTGTTGACGCCGAATGCTTTGCGGGAGCGGTCCCGAAAGCTGCTTGAACACCGGCCGTCGGCTCCGCGCCGTTCGAGTTCCTGCTCCAGAAGGACGTCGAGTGACCGGTCGCGGAGCCATCGCCATTCCGGCTCGAAGTCTTCACACTTGGGCTCGGGTAAGTCGAAGCATAAGAAGTCAAAGAAGCATCGTCCCTCTCCGACTTCTCGTCGGTGGGCCGATCCGACGAGGCGTGCGGGTGGTGCCACCCCCGCGGCTCTGCGCGCGGAGCCCAAAGGGTCGACTCTGAGCTTCCCTCCCTTTCTGGGACCCGGAGCGACCCCCGCCCAGCTTCGTACATTCTATGAGGCGATGCATGCCATCTTTGGGTGGACCGATCCTGTCGGCGCGCCTTTGGGCCCCGCGGACTCGGTTGGGGGGCCTAGGTCTTCGCTGCCGTGGTGACGGATGCCTCCCATCTGGGATGGGGCGGTCATATGAGACAGGCGGTGTCCGGGCTTCACATCAACCTTCTGGGGCTCCGGGCGATTCGTCTTGCACTGAGGGCATTCCTTACCTCTGTCCAGGCAAGAGTAGTGCAAGTGTTCACGGACAACACCACCGCCATGTGGTATTGCAACAAACAGGGCGAGGTGGGGTCATGGACCATATGCAGGAGGCCCTTTGCCTCTGGACATGGCTGGAATATCAAGGCATTTCCTTGGTGGTTCAACACCTGGCAAGTTCTCTGAACGCCAAGGCGGACAAACTCAGCCGCCGGTGCATGATGGATCACAAATGGCGTCTTCACTCGGAGGTGGTGCAAGGTCTCTTTCAACAGAGGGGAGAGCCTTGGTTAGATCTATTCGCCACCGAAGAGAACGCGCAATGTCGGCAATTCTGCGCGTTGGAATTTCCAAGGCGGCACTCGCTCGGTGATGCTTTTCGTCGCGAGTGGAGTTGTCGTCTGTTGTACGCCTTTCTGCCTATACCACTTCTGCCCAGAGTGCTGAAGAAGATCAGGCGCGACCGGGCCAAAGTCATTCTTGTGGCTCCAGATTGGGCATGACGAGTCTGGTAACCCGAGCTGCTCAACATGGCCATCGTTCCTCCAATCCGACTGCCTCTTCGGAGGATCTTCTGTCGCAGCAGCAGGGGACGGTCCTCCAACCGAACCTGTCCAGTCTCCACCCCCTTGCGTGGAGATTGAGCAGGGGCAGTTTCTTTCGACCTTTCTCCTGAAATTTGTGACGTAATCTTGGCAGCCAGGCGTCCCTCCACAAAGACTATACGCCTGCAGGTGGAACAAATTTGTGGCATGGTGCACAGTAAAGGCCTTGGTTCCCCTTTCTGACCCTCTTTCTGAAGTGCTCTTTTTCCTTCTCTCTTTAGCCCAGCACGGCTCTGCTCTGGGCACTATCAAGGGCTACCTTTCTGCCATCTGCTTTCCTTCGGCTGCCAGATCAGCCTTCTCTTTTCAAGTCCCCGTGGTTAACCGTTTCTTGAAATGCTTAACGCATCTTTTTCCTCCTATTCCATTCGTTATGCTTTAGTGGGACTTGAATCTTGTACTAACTTATTTGATGTGCGCACCCTTTGAACCGCTTCATAACTGTCCTTTACGTCTCTTAACTCTTAAGACTGCTTTCCTGGTAGCCATCACTTCTGCTAGAAGGATGAGTGAGCTCCAAGCTCTTTCTTCCAAACCTCCTTTCTTGTCTGTTCATCCGGACAAGGTGGTTCTCAGGACCCGTCCATCCTTTCTTCCTAAGGTGGTCACTACCTTCCACATCGGGCAGACCATTACTTTGCCCACCTTCTTTCCGCCTCCGCATCCTTCAAAGGAAGAAGAGAGGCTCCACAGTCTGGAACCATAGCGTGCGCTCTCCTATCTGAATCGCACAAAACAGTTCTGGGTGGATGATCGACTTTTTGTTGGCTACGTGGGTGCACAGAAGGGTCGGGCCTTACACAAACACACTATTTCTCGATGGGTCGTGTTGTGTATGAAGGCTTGTTACACTCTGGCTAAAAAAATAGCCTCCAGTCGGGCTACGCGCTCACTCCACCAGGGCGACGGCAGCCACTACTGCCTTGGGAAGAGGAGTGCCTCTGAATGACCTCTGTCAGGCGGCCACGTGGGCATCGCTGTACATGTTCACCAAACACTACTGCCTGGACAGCCAAGTCCGGAGAGACGGCTTCTTTGACCGTTCTGTTCTCCAGGACTTTCTGGTGTAATCTTGGTTTGCAGACCCACCACCGGGGTTGGTATTGCTGGGGTATCTATTCTAAGGTAAGGAATCTATAACTAACGTGTTTCTTTCAGATGCACAAGTTACTTACCTTCAGTAACGATATATTTGTAAGAAACATTAGTTAGTTATAGATTCCTTACTGATTTCTAGGGTTAAGGACATCCTTTCAGGGCCCTAGTTTTGTGCACCAATGGTCAGTGTCTTGCATGGCTCTGCGTTTCTGGCGCTGAACGTAGTGTACAGGACTGACGTCAGCGTGTGAGGGCGGCGTCTAAGTTGCTGCTGCGATGTCATCTCAGCGACCACCACGACGAACGCGGAGCCGACCGACGCCACCTTCCGACGTGCAGAGGTACTGCTGATGAAAAATCTTTCCGGATCCAGTCTGATGCCTGGGGGTAATTCTAAGGTAAGGAAGCTATAACTAACTAATGTGTTCGAGGCATGTGGGCTGCTGAATTCATATCTGTGCATAGATCGCCGCCTAGTGTTGGGTCCGGATGATTGCACATTGTTGTCCTGGAAGAGTATTCGAAGTATCCTGAGATGGGTGACTCCTCCCCTGGACCACAGTGCGCATGGGCATCCTCTTCATCCCCAGATTGTATTTTTCCGCCATTGGGTTCGGATGCAACTATCTTAGCTCAACTTCGGAATACTTAGTTTTAGGCCAAAAGGCCTATAGTTTTCGTCGGTACAGTTACCGTTCGGTGTCGACTACTAGTTCTAGTGCTCCACACCCTTTTCAAAATTTCGAATCGAATTGGTCCAAACTTTGACGCTCCATCGACCATGGAATCGAGAACTCCGTTCAAGAGGTGTCCGTTGTGCCACGCCAAGTACCCTCACATCGACGTCCACCCAGTCTGTAACAAATGTCTCTCGCCGGATCACGACGAATCAAAATGCATGGCCTGCGCGCGGTTCCGATCCAAGAAAACTCTACGGAACCGACGGGCAGCGAGGCTCGAGGTGCAGCAGGCAGCGCCCGCACCCACCAACATATTCAGCACCGAGGACGAGGACGCCGAGAGCGTGGAAGAAATACTAACTAGCCCCGCTTCGGAGCATGGTTCCCGATCGGACGACGATGACTAAGAGCTCTTTCGACGTGAAGAAGCCGTCGACGAGGTAGGGGACATCGACGAAGCCTATGCGGCTGAAGAAGACAGCTCTCCCGAGGAGTTAGGCCAATCCGTCGAAACGGAGGCCGAAATTAGTCGTCGGGCTCCGGTCGAGGGATCGCCTTCGGGCCTTACCCAAGACCTAATCCATGGTTCCTCGTCCCCGCCTTCCGGCCCGGCACTGAACACTATGCAAGAGCCAATATTACCCAAGACGACCGGGTTGTTGAACCCTAAATTATCCATCGCTCCAGTCCCTTCCAAATCGAAAGCGAAACTGGTGGTGGTCGGATCAAAGGCGTCGAAACAGTCCACTGCCCCGGCGCCGACGCCGAAGAAAGTCGTCTGCTCCGAACGCGTACAAAAAGACTTCGGCGCCGAGCTCACCGCAGCAGACGCGGTCGACGCACAGAAGAAGCGCGCCCTCGTGCACCACAAGGCGCCTACACCGAAGCCCGTCGCCTCCGCAGTCAAAATGGCCGCCTCGGCTACGTCGACGCCTAACACACCGATGCCGAAGAAGTCCTCGACTACGTCGACTATCGATGCATCGCTTCAAGCCAGTGACCCCCTTCCGACAAAAAAGTCTGGGTCGGCCTCCACACCTACTACCAAGATGCCCACCAAACCACCATCTTAGTTTGCTGTGCAGCAGGTCTCTGCATCTCTCCAACGTATCCGGGACCAGGTAGCCCTCCACTCTACCTCGGGTCCCCACACTACCTCACCCGGTACAGTGCACTCGGAGCCCACCAACATTACCTTTGGGCTGCCACCGACATCGGCACCGAAACTCTTTCAAATTCGGACACGTGTCCTCCACACACAGTCCACCACCTCTGGCCTAACAGAACACAACTCTTCAGGGCCACAGTTTATCGACGCCGACACTTGCAGGCTCATGCTCCACAAGCGCAAGATCACTCCAGTCAGGGAAGAGGTGCCATACAAAATTCCTTTTAAACGCAAGCTACCGGCGGAGCAGGAACCAGTGCTACAAGAACACTTCCATCCCCTCCAACTAGCTCCGCAGTCCTTTTCTCCTACCCCTTCTGAATCGGACCCAATGCAAGAATATGGTGGGGACGATACCATCTACCCCGGGGACGCAGATCCCGATGAAACACAGGATCCTGATCAGGCATGGGATGACCCCACAGACCCAAGTGTCACGCCACATGCTCAGGATGCGCAACTCTACAATATTAAAACTTCTCCTACAGAGGACACGGCCGCATTTAATGCCCTTATCGAACGGGCTGCTGCTCATCATGGGGTGGAACTGCACTCTGACGCCATTGAGGAGGACTTCCTGCTTGACACTTTCGCATCTTCGGAAAGAACTGTCAAGACTCTGCCCATGCTTAAAGGGGTTCTGAAGCCTGCCAAAGACATTTTCAAAGACACCACAAGAGCCCGAATCTTAAACCCCAGGATTGAAAAGAAATATAAGCCTGCACCTGGTGACCCTAAATACATTAGGGGTCAGTTGCCATTAGACTCTATGGTGGTTGCCAACGCTCGCAAAAGAGCCCACTCACAGACAACTGGTGATGCTCCTCCCCCAGACAAAGAGTCAAAGGTCCTTGAAACCTCTGGCAAACGTGTGGCAGCGCAAGCAGCCAATATCCTGCGCATTGCCAATACACAAGCACTCCTGGCACGTTATGACAGGTCACATTATGACACGTTAGAGTCACTGCTCCAACACCTACCAGAGGAGTATAAAGAGTCAGCGGAGCTCCTCATTAGAGAAGGACAACTCCTCACTAATGCGTCCATAAAATGCGCCCTAGACGCAGCTGACACAGCGGCCAGGGCAATAAACACTAGTGTCATGTTACGACGCCATGCCTGGTTACGCATCTCAGGCTTCAAACCCGAGATCCAAAACAATATCCTCAACTTACCGGTTAACACAGAATTTTTATTTGGCCCAGACGTTGACACTACCCTAGAGAAGATAAAAAAAGACACAGATACTGCCAAATCTATGGGGGCGCTACAAACCCAACAATTTCGTAGTGGCTCCTTTCGTCGCACTGGAAATAGGGGAACGTCAAGAGGCCAGGGGTCACAACAACAGTATGCCAAAGGTGGCACACAAACCACCTACGACAAAAACAACAGGGGTGGATATCGTGGATCCAGCGCCAAGGGCAGGGGACGTGGATATGGCAACAGCAGGTCCTCCCCAAAGAACAAACAGTGACGCCCTCTCCCTACCCCCCGACCACTTAACACCTGTCGGGGGGCGACTCCAGCTGTTCCTGCCCGCATTGAAGAACATCACCACGGACAAGTGGGTCAGGGACATCATTCAACATGGGTACTGTCTGGAACTAACTTCCACTCCACCCAATATACCACCAAAGCACCGCCCTATGTCAGCCGAACACTTACATTTACTCCAGCAAGAAGTGCTTGCTATGCTCGCAAAAGGGGCCATAGAAGTAGTGCCCACCGCCCAGCAGGGCACAGGAGTGTACTCTCTGTACTTCTTGATCCCAAAAAAGGACGGCTCGCTCCGACCTATCCTAGACCTGCGACCCCTAAACCTATATATACTGCCGGAGCATTTCCATATGCTCACCCTCCAACAGGTTCTCCCACTACTCACTCAGGGGGATTTCCTAGCTACACTAGACCTGAAGGATGCATACTTCCACATACCAATACACCCTTCACACAGGAAATACCTCAGATTCACCATTCAGGGGAATCACTATCAATTCAAAGTTCACCCCTTCGGAGTAACAACAACGCCCAGAGTCTTTACCAAGTGCCTGGCGACAGTGGCCGCGCATCTGCGAAGACAAAATATTCACGTCTTCCCTTATTTGGACGACTGGCTAGTTCAGGCCAAATCAGCACAACAATGTGCAACCTACATGTCCCACACCATTCGCCTTCTTCACGATCTGGGATTCTCACTAAATCACCCAAAATCAAGTCTCCAACCTGCGCACGTACAACAGTACTTAGGCGCCACAATCAACACTCTGGCTGCCACAGCTCAGCCAACTTTAGTGAGAATCAACAGCATGCAACTGCTGATCTCAAAATTCAAACCTCAACACTCCCTTCCGGCGCGAGTGTTCATGAAGTTGATAGGCATGATGACCTCCTGCATCTTCATAGTCCCACACGCGAGACTACATATGCGCCCGCTTCAGGAGTGCTTAGCACGTCAGTGGAATCAGGCTCAAGGACAGTTGAAAGACCTAGTGTTGGTGAGCGGTCGGGCATACAACTCTCTGCATTGGTGGAATCCACAAAACCTTTGCAAGGGCCGACCGTTCCAAGAGCCTGTCCCACAAATAATACTGACAGCGGACGCGTCTCTCCAGGGATGGGGAGCTCATGTACTCAATTACACAGTGCAGGGACTATGGACTACACAACAAAAGAAGATGCACATCAACCTTCTGGAACTGATGGCAATCTTCCTGGCAATGAAAGCATTCAAAGTACCCCTATGCAACAAGGTCGTGTTGATCCGGACGGACAACATGACTGCCATGTACTACATACAGAAGCAGGGAGGAACACACTCTCCACAGTTGTCTCATCTGGCTCAGAGCATGTGGAAGTAGGCCATTCAGAGGAACATATTCCTCATGGCGGAACACCTCCCCGGCAAGGACAACCAGATGGCGGATCTGCTCAGCAGACACAGCCACCAGATGCACGAGTGGGAGTTACACCCATCAGTACTCCAACCGTACTTCCAGCAGTGGGGTCATCCAGAGATAGACCTATTCGCCACAAGGGAAAACGCAAAATGCCAAAGCTTTGCCGCCAGGTTCCCACATCCACAGTCGCAGGGCAATGTGATATGGATGAATCGGTCCGGCAGATTTGCGTACGCTTTTCCCCCAGCGCCGCTGATACCGCTGGTGGCACGCAAACTGCGACAGCACTCACTGACACTCATCCTAGTTGCTCCAACATGGGCACGCCAGCCATGGTACACCACCTTTCTGGAACTTTCCGTGGTGCCGCATCAAAGGCTGCGGATCAAACCCGCGCTTTTGACGCAGAACCATGGAGAAATTCAACACCCAGATCCGCAACAGCTGAACCTGGCAATCTGGCTCCTGAAGTCCTAGAGTTTGGCTACCTAAACCTGCCACCTGACTGTATGGAGATCATCAAGGAAGCTTGGAGACCCACTACCAGAGTTTGCTATGCAGCCAAATGGAAGAGGTTTGTCATTTATTGCAACAACAATGACATTAACCCGCTAGACGCATCTATTCAGAACATAATCTGCTATCTATTACACCTATACCGATGCAATCTGGCATACACCTCAATACGTGTCCATTTAACCGCAATAGCAGCCTATCTCCAAAACAGGCAGCACCTCTCTTTATTCAGAGTGCCTGCCATCAAAGCCTTCTTGGAAGGACTTAAACGGGTGATTCCCCCAAGGCACCCCCCAGCACCGGTGTGGAACCTCAACTTGGTCCTCACCAGACTAATGGGTCCACCCTTTGAACCTCTCCATTCTTGTGAGATTCAATTCCTTACCTGGAAAGTGGCTTTCCTGCTTGCCATCACTTCCTTAAGAAGAGTTAGTGAACTCCAGGCACTAACCATTCAAGAGCCATTTATACAAGTTCACGCAAACCGGGTCGTACTGCGTACCAACCCCAAATTCATGCCTAAAGTAATATCGCAGTTCCACATGAACCAAACCATCGAACTGCCGGTTTTCTTTCAAAACCCACAAAATGTCGCTGAGAGGATGCTCCACACACTAGATGTAAAGAGGGCCCTCATGTACTATATTGACAGAACTAAAAACTTTAGGAAGACTAAACAACTCTTTGTTGCCTTCTCTCCACAACACAAAGGCAACGCCATTTCCAAAGCAGGTATAGCCAGATGGATCGTTAAATGTATCCAAATTTGTTATCAAAAAGCTAAACGCACATTAACGATTCCACCACGAGCCCACTCAACACGGAAGTTAGGGGCCTCCATGGCTTTCCTGGGAAACATTCCTTTACAAGAAATATGTAGAGCAGCCACATGGTCCACTATACATACATTTACAAAACACTACTGTGTAGATGTACACTCAAAACAGCAGGCTATTGTAGGACAGGCTGTTCTCAAAACTCTTTTTCAGACTGCTGCAGCTGGCACGGGTAGCCGCCGCTAATAGGAGGTACTGCTGTGTATTCTATGCACAGATATGAATTCAGCAGCCCACATGCCTCGAACTGAATATGCTACTTACCAGTATGCATCTGTTCTTGGCATGTAGGGCTGCTGACATTCATATCGCCCACCCTCCTCCCCGGCGCCTGTCGCAGCTTCAGCTCTCAGAATTACGGTATAGCATGGTCATCACTTCCTGTATCTACTCCATCACTGCCACAATGGCGAAAAACAATCTGGGGATGGAGAGGATGCCCATGCGCACTGTGGTCCAGGGGAGGAGTCACCCATCTCAGGATACTTCGAAGACTCTTCCAGGACAACAATGTGCAATCATCCGGACCCAACACTAGGCGGCGATCTATGTACAGATATGAATGTCAGCAGCCCTACATGCCAAGAACAGATGCATACTGGTAAGTAGCATATTCATTCTTACAGATATATTGTTACCGACGGTATGTAACTTGTGCTTCGACGCGCATCTTTAAAACAAACTCAACCTCCGCAACATGTCTCAGACACCCCGCCCTCGGGCCCGGCTATGAAACCTAAAGTTCTCATCCAGGGGATACTCATCAATAGTCATAATCTATGAATAATCCCCGCCCACGTGCGGGATCCCGGAGCATATAGAAAATACATATATATACATATATATGCATATGTGAAAACATATCGATGCAGCCTAAAAAATGTTTCAAACATGGCAATGCTGTAAATTACATAGGTTTGCATTGTAGTGCCCCCTAACCCATAAGGAAAGAAGAAAGCACCAAGCCAATTGTCACACAACAATGCTTTATTGCCATAAAGCAAACCTGTAATTGCAGGCACTTGCCTGTAGGCTGCAGTAGAGTTTCAAGAAATAAAGAAAACTGACACCTTGCCTTTAAGGCATTAGAGTAAGGGGACCGTGCCTTTAAGACCTGCAGGAGACCCCTTGCTCCCATGATGCACCACAGGTGACAGGTCAGTTCTTTTTTCCGGCTCCTTCTATGAGGATCCTGGAGCTTGAGCTCTTCAGTTTTTTGACTGAAAGTTTTGTAACTCAGATTTTTTCAGAAAATTCGACATTTTCTGGCTCCTGAAAGCTTATTCTGCTGGTTTCCTGAAGAATTTAAACATTTTTCCAGTCAGAATGCCTGCTTTATTTAGGAAATGCCCTTCCTGTGTCAATAAGATGGCACTGGCGGATCCACACTCTGTGTGTATTGTGTGTTTACCAACGTCGCAAATTCCTGACCAGTGCCCCCACTGCCAGAAGTTTTCCAGGCGCACTCTGCGCGATAGAGAGCGCATTAAGCTGCATACCCAGCTGGAGAAGGGAAGAAGCCGTCGTGAAGGCGACCATTCATCTTTAAAACCATCTTCTTCAGCTAGACAACCGCAGAAATGGCGACATATCACCTCTCCTGACCCCAGGAAGACCAAGGTTCCAGGAGATTCGCCGTCGACGTCGAAGGTACTGTCGAAAAAACAGAAGACGACTTCTGCGTCAAGAGATTCATCTCGACGTCGAGATTCTCCACCGCAGAGAAGTAAGTCGGCGTCGAGGCGCAGTCCTTCGGGCTCGAAGGCTGTTAGTCCGGTGAGATCTGGACTGTCTCCGTCGACGTTGAGGCTTCCGTCGACGTCGAGACACTCTCCGCCACCCTCGAGGGGATCGGCGTCGAGAGAGGCGACGTCTTATGTCTCGCCATGAGTGGGCCGTTCGACGTCAAGGCATTCGGCGTCGATGAGGTCAACCCCCATTCGACGTCATGAAAGGTCGACTAAGTCGCCAAGCCGACGTTATGGAAGGTCGACGTCGAAGTCATCGTGTCGACGACGAAGGTCGACGTCGAGGTCTCCGCAATGACGTAGGCGGTCGGCGTCGAGGGCGGAGCGCCATTCACAACAATCGGCGCCGATGGTGACACAAACATCATCGACGCCAAGGTGTTCGACGTCGAAGGAAAGAGCAGCAGTGACCGCGGAGAGAAGAGCCAGATCTAGATCTTCAGGAGAGCGTTCATCATCTCCAGGCCTGCATATCGTGCAGATCTCTCCGGAAAAATCACCTAAAGCACCGGAGAAGTTTGGACTTTCACCTCGCTGGTTGGAGAATGTGGGTACAGGTGACTGCAGAAGTCCGTGCTCGGACTTTTCCCGCACATACTCTCCCTCCAGGTTTTCTCCAAAGCCACCTTCTCCACGCTGGTCACGATCCAGGGATCGTCCCTCTTCTTGCAGAAGGCCAAGATCTCCTTCCAAACACAGATCACGGTCCAGGGGTCATCACAGCGACCGTCCCCACAAGAGGCGACGCACTAGGTCACCCACTTGGTCTTCCTCCACAAGGTCCTCGGTCAGGGACTATTCTCCGACCTTGTCTTCTACACCCCCGTCGCGAGTGTCCCCTGTGGATGACATCGCTACTTTCTCTGACGTCCTGGGTAGAGGTGCGCAGAAATTGAATATCACGCTACATACCCCTCAGGCCCCCACGTCAATTATATTTGATACCTTGCATCACCGGTCAGCACCAAGACCTTTGCTACCACTGGTGCCAGGATTGTTGGAGCCAGCGATGGCCACATTTCTCACTCCTGCTACAGTGGGCTCTGTGCCTTCAAGAATTGCGAAAAAATATAAGGCTCCTGTTGAGGATCCCTTGTTTCTAAGGGCGGACCCACCAGCGGACTCAGTTATCGTGGCGGCTGCCATGAAGTCCCATTCTGCCTCTGTGTCTTCTTCTGTCCCCCCGGAGAAAGACAGCAAGCAAATGGATTCGTATGGCAGAAAGATGTGCAACACTTCTGCCTCACACATGAAAGTGGCTAGTGCTTCAGCCCTGCTAGGACCGTATGATCGCTCTCTGTGGGATTCCCTCTCCAGATTTGCTGAGAAACTGCCAAGGGAAGACCGGCATGATTTTAATGAAATTCTCCTGAAAGGTGGGCTCGTAGCCCATCCAATTATCAGTGCGGCTGCGGATGCTTCGGACCTCGCCGCACATGGCTACTCACATGGCGTATGCTCTCGGCGCTCAGCCTGGCTCCGGCTGACGGGCCTTAAGCCTGATGCGCAGAAAAAAAAATTCTTAATCTGCCTTTTAACGGATCATCTTTGTTTGGGGCTCACGCTGATGACCAAATGAACAAAATGAAGGCAGAGTTGGACACTGTAAAAGCTGTTGGGCTTGAAAAGTGCAAGGAATATCGAAAGCGCTTTCGCCAGGGCGACAAGCTTGCCTTTCATCAGCGCGTTCAAACACCCCAATGGTCCTCCCAAAATCAGCAGAGGTCCCAGTTTCAACAAAGGGGTCGTGGCAGAGGGAGAGGAAATGCAAAGCAGCAACAGTCCTCCACCAAACAGCCCTCAAAACAGTAAGATCTTACTTCCTCCGCGCTCGTTCGCCACTCCGGCAGGAGGAAGTATCAGTGTTCACCTGGCAGAGTGGGAAGCAATTACAAAAGACAGATGGGTGCTGAATATTGTACAGCATGGCTACTTGCTGAGGTTCAAGTCTCCCCCTCCGCATGTACCCCCACGGAGGCAGCACCTCCCTCAAATCCAAAATCGGCTTTTACTGGGCGAAGTAGCTACTCTCCTCTCCAAGAATGCCATAGAGGAAGTTCCGCTCCTGCAAAGAAATCAAGGAGTATGCTCCCGGTACTTTCTTGTTCAAAAACGAGGAGTACTCAGAGTACAGACCCATTCTCGACCTCCGTCTGCTCAACGGATTTGTCAGAAAAGAAAAGTTCAGAATGCTGGCTCTGCATCAGATCTTCCCGCATCTTCACCAGGGAGACTGGATGTGTGCCATCGACCTACAGGATGCCTACTTCCATGTTCCTATCTCAGTGAAACACCGGAAATTTCTCAGATTTCAGATCTCTCGTCAGCACTATCAGTACAGAGTTCTGCAGTTTGGCCTCAAATCCGCCCCACGGACATTCTCAAAGTGCATGGCGGTGGTAGCTGCCTTCCTCCGCAAACGGAAGATATTCGTCTATCCCTATCTAAACGACTGGCTCCTGAAGAGTTCCACTCCCGGTCGACTCCTGAGCCATCTCTCGTTCTGCCTCAATCTACTACAGTCGCTGGGATTACAGGTCAATTACAAAAAATCGGTCCTCAATCCCACTCAGCGGATTCACTACCTGGGCGCCTCTCTGGACTCCGCAAAGGCAAGCGTGTGTCCTTCGGAGGAGAGGTTATCATCCATGCTTCAGAAATGCCACACGCTTCTCAACGTAGCATTTCCCACAGCCAGGCAAGTGTCGTCACTTCTGGGGTCGATGGCTTCGTGCATTTACATTGTGCCCAATGCACGTCTTCACATGCGCCCTCTGCAACAAGAGCTAGAGGATCAGTGGTCGCAGAGGTCCGGCCGCTGGGAAGATCTCATCTCTCTTCACCAAGCTGCCAAAGACTCCATCAGATGGTGGATGAAACGCTCCCATCTACTTCACGGCGTCCCCTTCCATCAGGCGCCTCCGACACAGACAGTGGTCACAGATGCCTCCATGCAGGGCTGGGGTGCTCATATGGACCAGCTTCAGGTACAAGGTCTCTGGTCCAATACCGAACAGAGTTATCACATAAACTTCTTGGAGTTTCGAGCAGTCCATCTAGCTCTCAAATCCCTGTATCCGTCCCTCCAAACCAACTACGTGCAGGTTCAGACAGACAACACAACAAATATGTTCTATCTGAACAAGCAAGGAGGCACCAGATCACGAGTCCTATCTCTGGAAGCTCAGTCCATTTGGCGATGGCTACTAGCGAGAGGCCTTTCGATCATCGCTGTTCACATGCCAGGGACCCTGAATGTCCAGGCAGACGGCCTCAGCAGAGACTTCGTCGAAGCGCACGACTGGGTGCTCAACGAAGACGTCGCTCAAGAGATCTTCCGGCAGTGGGGAGTACCGGACATAGATCTTTTCGCAGACGCGGCAAACAAAAAATGCCCCGTCTTCGCCTCCAGGTTCCCCCAACAGGGGAACGCACTTTTGATCAGCTGGTCACGGACATTGCTATACGCTTTTCCTCCTCTCCCTCTCATCCCAGCTGTGATACAGAAATTCTACAGGACCAGAACGCGGATGATCCTGATAGCTCTGGAGTGGCCCCGTCAGTGGTGGTACCCGGATCTACTACAGTTGTCAGAGGTGCCACACCGGAGATTGCCTTGCCTGCCGGACTTACTGACCAGGGGAGAGTGTTCCATCCCAACCTCCCCTCTCTTCGCTTGACGGCATGGCTCCTGAACTCATCCAGTATGGACATATAGATCTTCCTGCGGACTGCATGAACATTCTGCGAGAAGCAAAGAGGCCCTCCACTAGGAAGTCTTATGCCTTCAAGTGGAAGAGGTTCTACATTTGGTGTAGAGATAACGCCCTTGATCCGGTTCGGGGTCAAGAACAGGTTATTCTCCCCTATTTATTGCATTTGGCAAAGTCTGGTTTAAAGTATACTTCCATCAGAGTCCACTTGGCTGCTATCACAGCTTATAGAAAATCTCCTACCCAGGCCTCATTCTTCCAGATGCCGGTAGTCAAAGATTTCCTAGAAGGGCTTAAGAAAGTCTTTCCACCAGTGAAGTCTCCTTCTCCTCCCTGGGAACTCAACATTGTTCTCTCTAAGTTGATGGGAGCTTCTTTCGAGCCTATTCATAAGGCATCCTTACAGCATCTGACCTGGAAGGCTGCCTTCTTAGTAGCCATCACTTCTGCCTGCAGGGTGAGTGAAATTCAGGCCCTCTGCTGCAAGGAACCTTACACTGTTTTCCATGCTAATAGAGTGGTACTACGCACTCATCCGAGCTTCCTGCCCAAGGTGGTCTCGGACTTCCACATTAATCAGGTTATTACGTTACCCACTTTTTTTCCTCAGCCAACCACTCCCCCCGAAGAGAGCTTTACATTCTCTTGACCTCCGGAGGGTATTGAAATTTTATCTTGCTAAGACCCTTTCACTTAGAAAGTCTCACAGGCTCTTTGTTAATTACGGTCCAACGAATACCGGGCTGGCTGCCTCCAAGAGGTCCATTTCTAGATGGATTGTCTCATGTATAGCCTTGTCCTATCAGCTGTCTAACAAGGTGCTACAGGGTAGACCAAGAGCACACTCTACTGTAGCTCTCCTTTGCAACGTTCCCATGTCTGAAATTTGCAAAGCAGCTACATGGCGCTCCATACATACTTTTACACGCCATTACTGCCTAGATTCAGACGCACAGGCCGACGCCCAGGTGGGGCAGGCCTCTTTGAGGAATTTGTTTGCATGATTGCTATGCTTATGTGATGTTAATGCATGTTCTAAATGCTATAATGTTCGTCCGCGAGACTTTGGGTATGGGCTTGCTACTCTATTCATAGATTATGACTATTGATGAGTATCCCCTGGATGAGAAGGATTAGTTACTTACCTGTAATCCTAGTTCTCATCCAGGGGTATACTCATCAAAGTCATAAGCGACCCTCCCACCTCCCCGGACGAGCTTTTTCTCCTCAAGACATTGTTTATTAATTGCAGATCTACTCAGGTGCGAGTGCACCGTCAAAAAGAACTGACCTAACTGTCACCTGTGGTGCATCATGGGAGCAAGGGGTCTCCTGCAGGTCTTAAAGGCACGGTCCCCTTACTCTAATGCCTTAAAGGCAAGGTGTCAGTTTTCTTTGTTTCTTGATACTCTACTGCAGCCTACAGGCAAGTGCCTGCAATTACATGTTTGCTTTATGGCAATAAAGCATTGTTGTGTGACAATTGGCTTGGTGCTTCCTTCCTTTCCTTATGGGTTAGGGGGCACTACAATGCAAACCTATGTAATTTACAGCATTGCCATGTTTGAAACATTTTTTAGGCTGCATGTATATGTTTTCACATATGCATATATATGTATATATATGTATTTTCTATATGCTCCGGGATCCCGCACGTTGGCAGGGATTATTCATAGATTATGACTTTGAGGAGTATACCCCTGGATGAGAACTAGGATTACAGGTAAGTAACTAATCCATAATCCTTCCGGCCCGGGCTCAAGCCAACCCCATTCCGGTGTCAAAGTCACCTTTGGCACCGAAGCACCAGACCAAAGACGTGCCACGCACTTCTTTGTCGACGCCGATGACCTCGGCGTCAAAACAATACAAAGACAAACATTCGGAACCCAAAAAATCGTCTGAGCCGGAAAAAGTCTCGGAGCCACAAAAATCTAAGGATTCCAAGACCCCACAGAAAGCCTCAGAGACTCGGTCCAAAGAACTTTCTGACCCAAAATCTTCGTCACCGAAAAAAGACGTTTTACCCACACAGCCTGTACCTGATTTTTCAGATCCAAAACAAAAAACTGTTTATTGACCCACAAACTGGCAAAGTCGTCGCCAAGCCTCCAAGAAAGAGAA
The DNA here is from genome assembly GCF_964204655.1 of Triturus cristatus. Taxonomy (NCBI): domain Eukaryota; kingdom Metazoa; phylum Chordata; class Amphibia; order Caudata; family Salamandridae; genus Triturus; species Triturus cristatus. The sequence goes on along the minus strand of NC_140594.1, from coordinate 561,118,629 downwards.
AACTGGACACTTCAGAGGAATATGAAATACCCTTGAAACAAAAGGAGATGAGTACTAACACCTCCCCACCTCCTTCTCCCCCTCCAGTTGATCCAAATCTTCTCATTTCTCCACCACACTCCCCACAACCTATTTTTTCACCTCAAACATCAGATACTGAGGATGATCATACCAATAGGGGTGGGAATATAGATCCACATGGGGATGATGATGCACATACCATCCCACATGACAGAGACCCTTGGGATGACTTCAACACAGATTCCGACCCACATAATCACCCGGGCCTCTATCCATCTAGGCCATCACCACCAGATGACAACATTGGGTTTGCGCAACTAATCAATAGGGCAGCCCAATACCACGGGGTACAGTTACATTCTGATCCCTTAGAGGAAGATGTTTTACTTGAAACTTTTTCACCCTCGCAAAGGTCCACACTCACCCTGTCAATGTTAAAAGGCATGCTCGAATATGCCCCAGAGGTTTTTAAGGACTCTCTCAGAGCCAGGAATCTCAACACCAGGATAGATAAAAAGTACAAGGCAGCTCCCAATGACCCAATTTACATTAAAGGTCAGGTCCCTTTGAATTCTCTTGTGATGTCTAATGCACGCAAGAGGGCAAACTCTGAGTACAGGCGACACACCGACACCCCCCCCCCCCCCTGATAAGGAGTCCAAAGTAATAGACGCATCTGGTAACACTGTCTGCAAATCATTGGCGGATTGCCAATGCTTTATTGGCCAGATATTACAGGGCTCACTATGACGCGCTTGAAAAGGTCATGCAACATCTTCCTGACCAGTACAAACAAAAGGCCAACTACCTTATCTAAGAGGGGAAATTGATCGCAAACAACACTTAAATGTGTGCTCGACACGGCTGATACCGCATCTCGCGCCATTAACACCACTAGCTTTTTGTTGCGTAGGCACGCTTGGCTCCGGGTCTCCAGATTCATAGAGGAGATGCAATCTGCTATTCTAAATCGGCCCTTTGATCAAGTTCTTTTCGGGTCGTCAGTTGATACATCTTTAGAAAAAATTTAAAAAGATATGGAAACTGATAAGTCCATTGGGGGGGGCCTTACAATTCCCTTCCCCTAGAGGCTCTTTTTGACGCTTCTTCTACAGAGCTGGCTCCAAAACCATTGGCTCAGAAAATCCCTCTTCACCTTATAAGAGCCACACTCAAACGTCCTGCAAAGGATACTTTCGCGGAGGCTAAAGAGGCAACAATGGTAAGGGAAGAGGTCGCGGCAACAATAACCGCACCTCCCCTACCACCAAACAGTGACTTCCCTACACTTCACCCCGATCATCCCACTCCTGTCGGGGGACGTCTCTCACAGTTCCTACCTGTCTGGAATTCAATCACAACAGACGAGTGAGTACAACAAATTATCCAGTGTGGTTACTGCCTGGAACTCACCTCTACGCCCCCAGACATTCATCCCAGACAACGCCCTATGTCCTCGGAACATGTAACACTTCTCAAACAAGAGGTTCTCTCTCTATTACAAAAACATGCAATAGAACCAGTCCCCTTGCCTCACCAAGCCACAGGGGTTTACTCCCTCTATTTCCTAATTCTAAAAAAGTACGGCTCTCTCAGGCCCATATTGGACCTCAGACCGCCAAACCTCTACATTCAGTCAGATCACTTCCACATGTTCACTCTCCAACAGGTGCTCCCACTACTTCAACAGAGCGACTTTATCTACACTCTGCATTTAATGGACTCCTACTTTCATATTCCCATTCACCCCGCTCACAGGAAATATCACAGGTTTGTGGTAGATAGTCAACACTTCCAAATTCAAGGTCCTTCCATTCGGGGTGACTACAGCACCCAGAGTCTTCACCAAGTACCTCGCAGCAGTTGCAGCCCACTTAAGAAGACCGCACATTCATATCTTCCCTTATCTGGATGACTGGCTCATAAAAGCAAAGTCACACAGCAGCTGTGTGCAACACACACGCAAAACAATCCAACTGCTTCACAACTTGGGATTCACGGTAAACCTCACCAAATCCCACCTCCAACCCTCAAGCATACAACAATATCTAGGGGCTACAATAGACCCTTCAAAAGCTCTAGCATACCCCAACCCAGTCAGGATAAGCTCCATACAAGCTCTAATAGAAAAATGTCAGCCTCAACACTCACTACCAGCGCAAGTGTTCATGCAGCTAATCGGGATGATGGGCTCTTTAATTCTCATCGTCCCTTATGCAAGACTCCAAATGTGTCCTTTACATGAGTGTTTGGCACGTCAGTGGAACCAGGCTCAAGGTCCGCTAACATATCTGGTGTTGGTTGACCGCACCCATTTCTCTCTGCAGTGGTGGAACACACAAAACCTTTCCAAAGGGCGGCTGTTCCTCCGGTTCCACAGATAGTGCTAACAGCAGATGCATCGTTCACCGGCTGGGGAGCTCATCTTCAAACCCATACCATTCAGGGCATATGGACCCCTCAACAAAAACAATTCCACTGAAATTACCTGGAATTGTTGGCAGTCTTCCTAGCGTTAAAATCTTTTCAACTCCACCCCGTAAGCAAAGCTGTCCTAGTCCGTACAGACAACATGACAACAATGTATTATATACAAAAATAGGGGGACACACACTCTCTCCAGCTTTCACACCTAGCTCAAAGCATATAGAGATGTGCCATCCCTCAAAACATATATCTCCTTGAAGAACACCTCCCAGGAGTACACAATCAAATTGCGGATCTACTCAGTCGCAAAACACAGCAGATCCACGAATGGGAACTTCATCCTCAAGTTCTGCTTCCATTCTTTCAAATGTGGGGCCACCCAGAAATAGACCTGTTCGCCACACACCAAAACCAAAATGCCCAGGCTTCGCATCCAGGTATCCACACCCATTGTCCAAAGGCAATGTGCTATGGATGAACTGGTCAAGCAAATTTGCTTACTCTTTTCTGCCTCTCCCGCTAATTCCTTTAGTGGTTCAGAAGGTCATACAGCATTCCCTCACAATGATCCTGATTGCTCCAACATGGGCCCGACAGCCATGGTTCACAACTCTCTTGGAACTATTAGTAGTTCCTCATCAAAAGCTACGCTTCTCACCCAAGCTTCTCACTCAGAACCATGGAGAGAGAAGGCATCCAGATCCCAGTCAACTCAACCTTGCGATCTGGCACCTGAAGTCTTAGAGTTTGGCTACCTTAATCTCCCGCCAGACTGCATGAACATCATTAAAGTGGCTAGACGTCCTACCACTAGAGCTTGCTATGCCGCAAAGTGGAAAAGATTTGTAATTTGCTGTACAAATAACAAAATCAACCCACTAGATGCTTCTATTTAACACATCCTCTGTTACCTTTTTCACCTACAACAATGTAACCTAGGTTATACATCCATTAGACTACATCTCGCAGCAATAGCAGCCTATCTCCAAAACAGACGACACTTGTCTTTGTTTAGGGTACCAGCTATCAAGGCATTTATGGAAGGACTTAAAACAGTAATTTCACCTAGAGTTCCACTCTTTCCAGTATGGAACCTAAATGTGGTTCTTGTCAGGCTCATGGGTCCCCCATTTGAACCTATGCATAAATGCGAATTACAATTTCTCACCTGGAAAGTAGCTTTCCTGGTTGCGATCACCTCTCTCAGAAGTCGGTGAACTCCAGGCATTAACCATACAAGAACCATTTCTCCAAATCCATCTTAACAAAGAGGTTCTTAGGACTAACCCAAAATATCTAACTAAAGTCGTCTCCGCTTTCCACCTTAACCAGTCTGTAGAACTCCCAGTGTTTTTCCCTCTACCAGACTCAGTAGCAGAACGGACTCTTCACACGCTAGACGTAAAAATAGCGATACGTTACTACATTGAAAGAACAAAATCCTTTAGAAAGACTAAACAACTTTTTGTGGCTTTCTCCCCATCTCAGAAAGGCAATCCTATCTCAAAAACAGGGATTGCAAGGTGGATTGTTAAATGCATCCAAATATGCTATGCTAAAGCCAAACGCACCTTAACCATTCTGTAACCGGGCCGGAAGGAGGACGCAACAGAAGGCGTTTGGTGAAGGTAAGTTTTATTTTTAAGTAAGTGCTTCTTCTCGAGGAGGCCAGTTTTAAGAGACCAACAAAGAACTGTATAGTCCCGAAGGTGCGGGTTCCTCTTCCTGTTCACGATGGTAGGGTGTTCGTTTTCTGCTCTTGGCGTAGTGGAGCTTCCTGGTAGTCAGCTGAAGAGCGGGAGGGTTCTCCGGGGGTCGTGAAACACAGAGAGAAGCGAGTGTTAGTTGTCACATCTGCTTTCTAACGCATTCAGGGGATTCGGGAGTGAGGACATCAGACTGGTGCACTGGTGAGAAGAGCGACCGTACGTGAGTTGGAGTGGTGTGCTAAGGGGGGGGGGTTCCTTCTATTTACAAAGAGAGGTGGCGAGTGGCGGCGTCTAGTAGCGCCCTCCCGCCTCCCAACCCAACCCGAGAAGCGATCCCGTACCTGGGTTAGCCACGCTCCTCCGTGGGCGTGGCTCGGCGAAGCGTGGTTGCGGAGTCCTCCCGTCTCCGGCTTCCCGTCCTCCGTGGGGCTTTCGCAGCTCTTCTGACGTTCGCGTGGCTCGCCTTCCCGTTGATTCTTTGCTTCTCCGACGTTCTTCTCCTCGTCCCTCTCTCCGGTGTCAACGCACATCCTGTTTCGCTCCTCTGGGAATCTTATTGTGTCCGCTACCTGCGTCATCATAGGGGGCGGTGTTGTCGGGTAGGATGGCCCAGTTAAAGGGACCTGCTTCATAATCTGATAGCTCAGTTAAAGAAGCTGTCCATGGATCTCCCTGAGGGGCACAAAGCACAGAGTCCGTGAGTTCCTGTGGTTCCCACCAGTCACCCCCTGATAGGTTGTATTCCCCACTGTCCTTGTGACACATTCCCCCTAGGGCTCACTCCACGTGTAAACTAGGGGCATCTATGACATTCTTAGGGAAAATTCCCCTAGATGACATCTGCAAAGCAGCAACTTGGTCTACAGCACACACGTTCACAAAACACTATTGTGTAGACGTGCAAGCAAAACAACAAAGCTAGTGTGGGCCAGGCTATATTAAGAACACTTTTTCAAACCACTGCAACAGATACAGCTAGCCACTGCTAAGGAGGTAACTGCTGCATAGTCTATGCACAAGTATACGATCTACAGCTCATATGCCTCAAACGGAAAATGCTACTTACCAGTATGCATCTGTTCTTGGCATGTAGAACTGTACATTCGTATACGCCCACCTGCCTCCCCGTATACTTCTATCTGTTCCAGTACTATCTTACTTAGATACATTACACATGGACATCCTTTTCTATTTCTTACTAACTCCATCATGACCATCCATAAAAACAATCTGGAGAAGCCTGCCGGGGCAAGTTGGTAGCCCAAAGTCTTCAGTCTTCAACCAGGTACCAACCGCCACCGTGCAGCACAAGGTACCAGGACCCATCACACAAAGTTGCACCTGAGTTCGCTAAGCCTGGGAGTGTTGTTGGGGTGCACCTGGGACTCCCCATAGGATAAGGTATCGACCCAGGAAATACTGGCCTGTGACCGCAGATAGTAGTCCAGTGGTGACTGAACTTATGCCTGCACCCAGAGGACTCGGAGGGACACCAACCCTGTGACCAGGACCGCCTATGTGGACCCATGAGTAGTCGCAGCAAGATCCCTGTCGACTGTCTCACATCCACAGCATCCTTTGAGCATCTTTAGCATCCTTCATCCTTTGCTTCAGGACCACTTCCATAGGAAAGCCCTTCAACAGATAGAAGAGCCTGGAACTGACTGAAGACTGCTTCACCTGCTGAAGTAACTGTTTGAGGACCTTGCTGGTCCCCCGATTGACTCCCTACTGGAGTTGGCTGTCTAAAGTGACTCTAAGTGACCACCTTCCAACAAGTCCAGATTGTTTGGTGAAAAAGTTTCTAAAGTGTCAAATGTGTTGATTTTGTAAATGCTCGTTCATGTTTGAGTGAAATAACATGATTTACAATACCGTGTAAATTATATATCTTCGAAACCCTTTGTTGGATTATTTTTGTTGTGGCGTCTAAAGTCTATTTTTATAAATTGGTGTCACATTTCTTTGATGTCTTGTTGATTTCTTCAATTATTTTGGTGCCGTTTAAATTCTTTACACTTGTTCCTTTGTGTAAGTCTTGCTGCTGAGGGTCAGAGCTACCCAAGGTTGAGTTGAAGGTTTGACTAACTAAACCGAAGGGTCCTAAATGGGGTTGGTAAGTAAATTATACGATGAGGTTGCACAACCACTCCATATAATATACCCCTTTTCCTCACAACATCCCAATGAAACGCAGGCACCAAGTGTACTTCAGGTTGGTCAGACAAGGTGCAATACCAGTTCAAGGTACTACACATCAGCATAAAATCAGTTCCAAGGGTTTTCACAAAATGCTTGATGGTAGGAGCAACTCGCCTCCAGTCTGAAAGTGAGGACAATTTAGGAAATCTTACAGGAATTATGAAGGCGTCGTACCACAGGCCAAACTCCACACACTCCCAATCCAGGAGTGATTGAAGAGCAGATGTCCACAAGCCACAGGGAGTTGTATGAGCCAGTGGTTCTGACAGGAAGGATTCAGAAGATAAATATGTTTGTGCAACACGCAGCACATTACTCTAGGGAAACCTTTCAAGCTATCAACTCCAACAGTGACCATTTCTATGGGCACATCCCACACATGAGAGACAGCGCACATGAGAAACCTAAACATCGGGGGTCTTTGGAGCCTAACTGGCAGCGAGGCACATAAATCTGTTGGAACTCAGGACTCTTCCTTTCACCGAATGCCATCCAAGCACATGTTAAGGGAAAGAAAAGACCATGCTGATTCTAACAGGTAACACAGATACCATGTTCTACCTGAACAAACAAGAGGGTACAAAATCTGATCCACTGTTGCATCTAGCACAGGACATATGGAAACGGGAAATCCCCCAAAATACAACACTGTTGGCGATACACGTACCAGGCATCCAAGATGTTGAAGCAGGCAGATAAACGCATCCCATGAATGGGAACTAAAATGAGAAACACTAGAAGACATTTTTAAAGAAATTGGATACCCCAGACAAAGATCTGTTCCAAAGTCTGCAAAACCCAGAATGCCAGGACTTTGTATCTAGGTACCAAAATCAACAGTCTTGGACATTTGTATATACCTTTCCACCGATTCCCCTAGTTAATAGACTAGTTCAGGCACCTTGACATGGCCATTATCCTGATAGCCCCACAGTGTGTCAAACATTGTTTTTGGACTTAGTAGAAATCCCAAGGGAAAAGAGGATATAAATCTTTCGCCCAGGAAAGACCTACGCAACTGCAGGGAGGACTGACCGGTCACCCAGAACCAGCCACTTTCAACCTAGCACCTGAGTAATTTGAATTCAGACACCTCTGCCTTCTAAACCGAACAATGGAGATTCTTGAAGAGGCAAGAAAACCAAGTAACACACAAGTGCTACACCGCAAAGTGGAACAAATAGTTCGAGGCATGTGTTGCTGCAAATACACCTGCTTTGCATACTCCTGCCATCTAGTGTTGGGTTTGGATGCGTGCAAGTTTTTCTTTGAATAAGTCATTTGAGTCACAAGGTAATGAATCCTCTTCTTGGTGATAATGCGCCTGGGCATCGACTCCATAGTTAGATTACTTTCTTTCCACCATCGGGTCCAGATGTGTGTGCCTGCGTTCCATTTCGACACCATCACAGTGCTCTTTTTACTTCTTATAACATTTTCCCCTTGTTAGTATTGTTCTGGATCGTGTATTGCTTTCTGTATATCCAATTATATCTACATTGCTCATCAACTTAGGGGACACATAACCCTTAGACAGAAAGGAAAACCTATATCAATCCCACAGATTAGCCGCAACACCACAATGGTCTCTGGAGATTGGCCCAATAAAAAACGTTTGGCGTGCTTTCTCAAAAACACCATAAAGTCAGATGTCATACTAAGTTAGGAACACACAGCCAATCAGAACACAGCATGTATATTGCATGCAGTGATCACGCACTCTTCATCCCGGACATATGGACACGTACCCACTGGCCCTCCAGTATGTTCACACAAGAACGAGGCCCACCTGCTCTTTTTATCAAACCCCTTATTTATAGCCCTGTGACTAGGCCCAAACGTCTGTCGCCAAAAGAATGCATAAATCGTTTTATATAACTTAGTGTAAAGTATAAAATGATGGGCAAAACCAATGTGCTTTGAGACAGTCTTCAGACCCCGACTCAGTTGCCTGATCTCCCAGCTTCTATGTTTACTTAAACAACTGTTCCTTTTTTGCCAAACGCCTCTTATCTTTCATTTTTTCAAAGGTAAATTCCTATTTTAGCAACAAGATGAAGGATCTGCTCCAATATCTCCCAGATGAGCAAAAGAAACTGGCACAAGAGCTTGTCTTTGAAGGCAAGCTCATATCCAATACAACCATTCACTGTGCCTTAAACTTTGCAGACACTTCGGCTAGTGGTATCAACAGCAGCATCTTCTTAAGACGCCATGCATTGCCCTGCATTTCTGGTTTTAAACCCAAGGTGCAGCAGAATGTCCTCAAAATGCCACTTGATAATGAGCATCTATTTGATCCACAGGTAGACCAAACATTGGAAAAGATTTTTTTTTTTTAAATACAGACTGCACAAGCAATGGGGTCCTCCTAACACCTACTCCCTGTGGCTCCTTTCGCTGCTTCAACTATTGTGGAGGATCCAAAACAGCCTCTTCCGATGACTCAATCTCATATTACTGCAACCAGGGCAAAAAAACTCTCAAAGTTTATTTCTGAGGTTCCTACAGGGGCGATAATACCACGGGTAGAGATAAAGGTGCTTCCCCACGCGGAACAACACCTGCCACCAAACAATAACTTCCGTCTCTTGACCTCATAACTCTTGTCGTAGGGTCAGTTGCAAGATTTCCTACCCACTTGGACAAAAGTTACATAAGACCAGTCTGTGATGGACATTATCCAACATGGTTGTCTGGAGCTCATTACCACGCCGCCCAGCATTCCACCTCACACTCACAGGCTTTCATTGGAACATCAAACATTGCTCAAACAGGAAGTTCAAGCTCTTCTCAAAGGAGCTATAGAACCTGTTCCTTTAGATCATCAGGGTTTAAGAGTATACTCTGTTCTTTCTAACACCCAAAAAGGCTAGAACTTTACGGCCAATCTTAGACCTCAGGCCCCTAAACCACTACATCCTTTTAGAGCATTTTCACATGGTTACCTTACAAGACGTAATCCCACTTCTCCCAACACGTCGACTTTATGGCTACACTAGACCTAAAGGATGCCTATTTTCACATACCAATACACTCAGCATATCACAATTATCTCAGGTTTGTGGCAAACATTACCAGTTCAAAGCCCTCCCTTTCGGGGTAACTACTGCCAACTACACCAAGTGTCTAGCGGTTGTAACAGCCCATCTACGCAGACACAAAGTCCACGTATTTCCATATCTGGACGATAGGCTTATCAAAGCCAACACTCATCAGCAGTGTCAGCATCATACACCGATTAGAACAGATTTGCTCCATTGCTTAGGGTTCACTTTCAGTGTCGCCAAGTCTCACCTTCAACCTCTGCAGGTTCAACTGTATCTAGGGGCTTTTCTAAACACACATGTACAATTAGTCTATCCCAATACTGCAAGAATCCAGAATTCCCTCCATTTATACCTCCATTCCACACAAATCAACAACTCAGTCAGAACAGTCATGCATCTCTTAGGCATGATGGCCTCCTGCATTGCCATAGTCCATCATGCCCGACTATACATGCATCCGCTACAGGAATGCCTAGCGCCATAGTGATCTCTGTCACGGGGTCACTTAGAAGATCTAGTGTTGATAGACTGCACTCATCACTCTTCACAGTGGTGAAACATCAACAACCTGTTGGTAGGGAGGCCTTTTCTTGACCTTGTTCACCAGCTCAGTCTCACAACGGAAGCATCACTCACCATTTGGGGTGCACGCTTGTGGGGCCTCACAATACCGGGTCTCTGGGACACCTAACACCAGGGTCTCCACATCAACTACCTGGAGCATCTGAAAGAGACTAATAGTTACAGATTCCTTACCTTAGAATTACCCCCAGGCGTCGGACTGGATCCGCAGAATTTTTCTTCAGCAATACCCCTGCGTGTCTTCATTCGACTCCCTGTCCGTCGGCGGCGGCGTGGTCGCCGGGATGACATTGTGTTGCCTTCTAACGCCGCCCCTGCATGCTGACGTCAGTTCTTTCTTTTTCCGCGTGAGACTAGCGCAGATCCGGAGAGAGCTTGCACCTTAGTCATTTTCTGACCAAACATTTTTTCAACTTTTGTCAATATCTTTTTTCGAGTCTTCAACTCCTGGTGCGTGAGGGATGTCCCATCGTCGGACCTGATTCAAGCCTTGTGACTCCTGTGACAAGGTGATGTGCGGATCCGTGATGGACATCATGTGCCTGGAAACAATTACAGGAGTAGACCCATCAACCCAGGTGAGACCGGGTAAGATTTGTAACAAAAAAAAATGTCAACGGGAAATCATTTAACAAGGGCAATTAAAGATAGTAGTGCACATCACAAGCGACAGGAGTAAGAGAAAGCACGGAGACCACAACGGAAATGGTAAAGTGAAACAATTATTATTTGTAGGTAGTTAGAGCAGCACTACAGTACAGTTAAGTGTATGTTGACCATAACACACGAGTGAGCACTGTGCGTGCGGGTGATAAGTGACGGCCCATTGACACAACAGTGAGAAGAAAAACAGCGTGAACAGTGAACAAATTAGGAAGAACTAATAAAGTGGTCAATGATATAATAAAAAAATTATATACAATCGGTATTTTGAGTTTTTGGTATGAATGAATTGACCACAACAGCGCCAAACTTCTGTGCTGGGTCATCAATGATGTTTCGACATTGATTTCAGGTCATCAGGACAATGGTCACTGGTTTAAACAATAGTGCTGAGAGACGCAAGAAATACGTCCGGTAGGGCAGCCAAGGGTCCAATCAAAAGAGAGCACAATCAGTGGTAGTGGCCTAGTGCCGGGTGAAGTAATCTGGTCTGGGCGGAGCGTAATTTATGCAACAAAAAAAAACCGTGAATCCGGCGTGGGGAGCCAGAGGGCTGTGATTGTCCCGGCGGGTTCCGTCAATCCCCGGGGTCTGGGCCAAGGTCGGGTAAATCTGTTTTAAAACGGTCAAGAATGCTCAGTTGCCAGAATGGAGCCGGCTCAGTGAATGCGAGTCTGTAGAAACAGGAAGGAGGGTGGATTCAGGTGGAGGAGGCAATCCTCTGATTTAGGGTCGGGCAGCGGGACGAATGAAGCGTCCATGTCAAAACATTTTTTCAACTTTTGTTGACCTCTTTTTTCGAGTCTTCAATTCCTGGTGCGTGAGGGATGTCCCATCGTCGGACCAGATTCAAGCCTTGTGACTCCTGTGACAAGCTGAAGTCCGTCACGGATCCGCACCTCGTGGGCCTCTGGTGCCTGGAGCGCGACCACGACCCACAGACTGCAGGGCCATGAACCCGAAGTCTTTGCAGGAGCGGTCCCGAAAGCTTTTGGAGGCCCGGCAGTCGGCTCCGCATGGCTCCCGGTCTCGCTCGAGGGGAAGGTCTCGAGAGACTGATCGAGGAGCCACCACACCTCGTCAAATTCTTCGCACTCATTGGGTAAGTCGAAGCATAAGAAGAAGGCGAAGAAGCACCGTCGTTCTACGCCTTCTCTCTGTCAGTCGGCCGACGCAACGCGTGAGCCGGCGCGTCGTTGCTCTAAGGCTCCATCTCCGGTGCCTGATTCAGAGATAACTCCGCGCCTCACCCTTATCAGGGAGCCGGGGCGTCCCCTTCCCAGCTTCGTACGTTCTACAAAGCCCTCCATTGTATATTTGGGCAGCTCGACTCCGCTGGTGCCCCTTGGAAATCCGCGGTGCCGGTTTGGGGCCCTGGCGCTTCAATGCCGGCTGCTCCGGCCCAGGTGCCGCAGGGTCCCCTTAGATCCAGGCCTGGATTTGGATCGACGTCGGTCGACCTTCCCCGGCGCCGATCCCAGCAACATCGTCCCCGGCATCTGCCGTGCCCCCCAGCCGATGCCATCCCCATCCCCGAGATTGACCCGGAGCTGGATCAACGTCTGCCAACGTCGAATCAGACGCTGGAGGGTACTTTTGTTCCCTTGTTAATCCCAGGTGTTCCCTATCGCCCTGAGGGTGGTGATGAGGACTGGGAGGTGTCACTGGAGCCTCTAGCAGACCAGCTGGAAGAGCCGAACTGGCGAGAGGAGTTGGGTGACGCCACTGGTCTGGATACCTCCCCAGACCTTGGCATGCTTTCTCCCCCTACTGTGGCTACGGAGGAGGGAGCGTCTTATGCAGTGGTGGTGCGTAGGGCAGCAGAGGCCTTGGGCCTGGAGCTCCCTACAGTGGCAGTCAGGACCAACCTCTTGACAGTGGTGCTTCTACTGGCGACAACTTCCTCAAGACCCCCCCCCCACCTTGCCCTTTAATCATGCCCTCCCGGACGTCCTTCTGGGCACCTGGTCCCAGCACAGTGGTTCCTGTAGAACGGACGATTGCCCGCCGCCACTACCTGGCTCCGGACGATCCCATTTTCCTCTCCCAGCACCCTTCTCCCGAGAGCTTGGTGGTCCAAGCCTCATCTTCTAAGGGCTCATTCCCTTCAGCACCCCCGGATAGGGAATTCCAAGAAGCTGGATCACCTTTGGAAGCGTATGTTCTCTTCTTCCAGCTTGGCGCTGCGGTCCGTGAATACCGCATGCCTCTTGGGCCGCTATACCCATACAGTTTGGGATATGGTTGCACATGTGCTACCTCAGTGTCCGGAGGAGGCCCAGGCTGTTCTCTCCCAGGCAGTGGTGGCTGGGAGAGATGCATCTAAATTCACATTCCGCTGTGGACGGGATCGTGCTATGCCTGGCTGAGCACGTCTGGTGTTTTGGGGGATGTCCAGGTAACCTTGCTGGATATGTCCTTCGATGTCCGTTGCCTTTTTGGTGGCAAGGTGGACTTGGCGCTCAAGCGTTTTAAGAATTCTCAGGCAACGGCCAGATCCTTAGGCTTCGCTGCGTCCTCACGTCCTGCACAGTCTGCCTTTCGTCACTTCGGAAGGGGCACCCCACCACGTCTGACCCTGTCCAGCCACCGACCCATGCAAGCTGCCCAACCTCTGCGTGGCTGCGGACGTGGGAACCAGCGGTTGGGCCAGTCCACCCTTTCCCCCTCTGCAGCAGCCTCCAAACCCTCCTAGTATCACGTCAGACGGGTGGGTTTTGCAGATAGTCCGAAGGGGCTACTCCCTCCCTGTAGGAAGCTGCCTCTGTATATACTATACCAAAGTGAGGTATAGTGTGCACAGGGTCCAGTGGAACCCCAAATGTAGGCAGAGGTAAAGTTAAATTGCACCTCACTCTCTATTTGTGGTAGTGTGGTCAAGCAGAGGACAGTGTTAAGCATTTGTTGTACACACTCAGTCAGTAAAATACCAGGTAAGTTACTTTTTAGATTACCTTTCTTACTCGTAGTAGTATACCTGGATACTAATCTGGGACATTTCCTGTAAACAGGTAAGTAAAATCGTATCTTAAAGAAGCACATCTGAAAGAAACACGTTAGTGATAGATTCCTTACCTTAGAATATCCCCAGGCTTCAGACTGGATCCGGAATGTTTTTGTCAGCAGTACCCCTGCGTGTCGGTAGGCGTCGTCATATGGCTCTGCGTTCGTCGCTGGCATCGTAGCCGCCGAGAGGACGTTGTCAGAGCTACTTAGATGCGCCCACGCGCGCGGACGTCAGTTCTTTCTCTTTCCGCGCAGATCCGAGAGAAAGTGGTACCCCTAGTTAAAAGTTTTAACTTGGTTTCTGACAACTTGTTTTGTTGTGTACTTGACTCCTGGTGCAATAGGGATGCCCGGGTTTAAGTCCTGTAGGGCCTGCCGTCGAAACATGTCGGTATCGGACCCTCACGATGTCTCTCTTCTGCTTGGGGCACGCCCATGACCCCGAGGCATGCCCCGATTGTTGGGCCATGACGCCGAAAGCTTTGCGGGAACGTTCCCGAAAGTTGTTGGAGGTCCGACAAGCGGTTCCACGCCGATCAAGGTCCCGATCCCGTGGGAGGTCGAGGGACCGGTCGCGGAGCCATCCGCATCGCTTGTCGGAATCGGGGACAGGTAAGTCTCGGTGCCATAAAAAGTCAAAGAAGCGACGTCTATCTTCCTCTACCCCTCACCGGACGTGGGATGCGGTGCAGGGGGCAGGCAGTAACTCCCCCGCGGCTCCGTTGGAGCATCCATCGTTGCCTGTGGCCTACCCTCCCTTTCCGTGACTTCGGACGAGGTGCAGACTTTTGTTGGCCTTGCGCCATTTCTTTGCCCCGCCGGGTCCCTCCGGAGCGCCTTCGGGCCCCGCGGATCCGTCGAAAGGGTTTGCCCTCGTGCCGCCGCCTCTGGCCTTGGCTACGCTCGCACCATAACGTCCGGTGCCGCCGGGCGGGGCGCTGATGCCAGACGGCACCGACCCGGGAATGGTATTTTACCCTCCCATTCCATTTCTTGGAGGGGAGTTTATCCCGTTTCCCAGGGCACCTCGTCCTTACCGGCCCCTTCAGCAAACGTTGGACGTAGGGGAATACTGGGAGGGGTCTGAGGACCCTCTTGCAGCTCAATGCGAGGAGGAGCCTGAGTGGGAAGGTGATGTGGAGGGTCCAGTGGATCTGGATTTCTCTCCACACCCTGGTACTCCGTCCCCTTCTTCTGTGGCCACGGAGGAGGTTGGGACTTTTTCGGTGGTTTTGCGTCGGGCACCTGAGGCTCTTAACCTCGAGCTCCCTTCTGTACCTATCAGGACCAATCTCCTGACTGAGGTCCTGCAGCCGCAGTCCTCCTCTGCGGAGCCGTTACTGCCCTTCAATGAAGTGCTTACTGATATCCTGTTGGGCACCTGGATTAATCCTAACATAGGAGTCCCTGTAGACAAGGGTGTGGTGCGCCACCATCGCCCGGCGCTCCCAGCTTTCTCACACAACACCCGACACCTGAGAGTCTGGTTGTCCAGGCTTCTGCCTCGCAGAGATTGTTCCCTTCTGCTCCTCCGGACAAGAAATCTAGAAAACTGGAGCAATTTGGGAAAAAGATTTTCACATCTGCCAGCTCTGGGTTGCGGGCAGTGAATACTGCGTGCCTGCTAGGCCGCTATTACCATTCTGTGTGGAACACTGTGGCACAGGTGCTGTCTCAGTGCCCTGTGGAAGCACGGGCGGTTCTCTCCCAAGCCATTACCGAAGGGAGAGATGCTGTAAAATGTACTATTCGTTGTGGACTTGACACGGCCGATTCTCTCGGTAGGGCACTTTCCACAACTGTGGCGCTCCGTCGTTATGCTTAGCTCCGAACTACTGGCTTTTCTGGGTATGTCCAGAACACCCTGTTGGACATGCCCTTTGACGGTACACTCCTCTTTGGTGATTAGGCGGATAGCACCCTAGAACGCTTTAAGGACTCTTGGGCTACGGCCCAGTCCTTGGGTCTCGCCACCACACGTACTCCCTCGGGGTCTGCTTTTCGGTCCTTTCAAGGTAAAGGTCGGGGCACCCAGGCGTGTTCTTTTCAGACCCGCAAGGCTGCGCAGCCACAGTCTCAGTGCAGCTGCCAACGTGGGACCTGCCATGGTGGGTCCAGAGGACAGCGGACGGGTCAGTCCATCACCTCCCCTGCCGCTGCCACCTCTAAGCCTTCCTAGTCCTGTGTTTCAGGCCCACCTGACGCCAGTGGGTGGCACGATTCGCCATCGTCTTCCCCACTGGCGCTCCATAACCTCGGACAGGTGGGTTCTTCAAATAGTCCGCAGGGGCTATTCCCTCCCCTTCGAATCTACCCCTCGGGCCATGCCACCTCAGTACCACCGCATGTTGGGGGAACACTTGGCACTTCTCCAGCAGGAAGTTACGGCCCTCTTGGCCAAGGGGGCCATCAAGTGCGTTCCGACGCCAGAAGTAGGTCATGGTTGTTACTCCCACTACTTATTGGTTCCGCAGAAGGATAAAGGTCTGCGCCCTATCTTAGACCTTCGGAACGTCAGTCGGGTTTCTCCGGAAGGAGGAGAAGTTCAAGATGCTCAGGTCTTGTCTACTCTAGAACCGCAAGACTGGCTGGTAGCATTGGACTTACAGGATGCTTATTTTCATATTCCCATCCTGCCAGCCCACCGGCGTTACCTACGGTTCACGGTGGGCCACGAGCACTTTCAGTTCACCGTGCTCCCTTTCGGCCTTACCAGCGCCCTTCGGGTGTTCACGAAAATGATGGCGGTGGTCTCCGCTCATCTGCGCAGATCAGGGGTTTCAGTCTTCCCCTATCTCGACGACTGGCTGTTGAAAGCGGGCTCCCCCCAGGCAGTCATCTCGCACCTCCAGACTACAGCAGACCTCCTGCATTCGCTGAGGTTTTCCATCAATGTTCCCAAGTCACACCTGATTCTCTCTCGGAAGCTTCTCTTAATCGGAGCAGTTCTGGACACGGCGCAGTTTCGGGTTTATCCTCCCGAACACCGAGTCCGGGACATTTGGGCTATGATTCCGATCTTTCAGCCTCTATACCGGGTTTCGGTCAGAATGACTCTGAGGCTGCCTGGGCCTCATGGGCTCTTGCATACAGCTGGTCAATCATGCCAGGTGGCATATGCGGGCTCTGCAGTGGGACCTGAAGTTTCAGTTGGCGCAGCATCAGGGTAATCTGTCCGATTGCGTCAAGATCTCGGAGGGCACTGCTGGAAAACTGCAGTGGTGGCTCACGAACCAGGATTGGGTCAACAGCAGATCCTTCTCCCGTCCCCAACCAGAGCACACGGTGGTGACGGACGCGCCCCTTCTGGGATGGTGTGGCCTCATGGGAGAGGCGGAGATCAGAGGCCTGTGGTCTCTGGCGGACTCTGGGCTCCACATCAACCTTCTGGAACTCCGGGCGATTCTTCTTAAACTCCAACCATTCCTTCCCTCTATCCGGGAAAGAGTAGTGCAGGTGTTCACGGACAACACCACCGCCATGTGGTACTGCAAGAAACAGGGCAGGGTGGGGTCGTGGATCCTGTCAGGAGGCCCCTCCGCCTCTGGACATGGCTGGAACATCAGGGCATATCCATGGTGGTTCAACACCTGGCAGGTTTCCTCAACTCCAGGGCGGACGAACTCAGCCGCAGGTGCTTGATGGATCACGAATGGCGTCTTCACTCGGAGGTGGTGCAAGGTCTCTTTCGACAGTGGGGAGAGCCTTGGTTAGATCTATTCGCCACCGAAGAGAACGCTCAATGTCAGCAATTCTGCGTGTTGGAATTTCCAAGGCAGCACTCGCTAGGCGAAGCTTTTTGTCTCGAGTGGAGTTGCGGTCTGTTGTATGCCTTTCCGCCTATACCACTTCTGCCCAGAGTGCTGAAGATCAGGCGCGACCGGGCCCAAGTCATTCTTGTGGCTCTGGATTGGGCTCGAAGAGTCTGGTATCCCGAGCTGCTCAACATGGCCATCGATCCTCCGACTGCCTCTTCAGGAGCATCTTCTGTCGCAGCAGCAGGGGACGGTCCTCCACCCGAACCTGTCCAGCCTCCATCTCCTTGCGTGGAGATTGAGCTGCGGCAGTTGGAGTCGTTTGACCTGCCTCCCGAAGTTGGGCAATGTAATCTTGGCAGCCAGGCGTCCCTCCACTAAGACGGTAAACGCCTGTCGGTGGAACAAATTTGTGGCATGGTGCACAGCAAAGGCTGTGGATCCTCTCTCTGCCCCTCTTTCTGAGGTTCTCTTGTTCCTCCTTTCTTTGGCCAAGCAGGGCTTTGCTCTGGGCCCTATCAAGGGCTATCTCTCTGCCATTTCTGCCTTCCTTCAGCTTCCAGATCATCCTTCTCTTTTCAATTTCCTGGTTGTTAATCGATTCTTGAAAGGCATAACTCATCTCTTTCCTCCTTTGCCTCAGTGGAACTTGAATCTGGTTTTAACCTATTTAATATGCGCTCCCTTTGAGCCGCTTCACAACTGTCTTTTGAGGCTTTTAACTTTCAAAACTGCATTCCTGGTGGCCATCACCTCTGCCAGGCGAGTGAGTGAGCTCCAGGCTCTTTCTTCAAAGCCTCCTTTTCTTTCTGTGCATCCAGAAAAAGTTGTCCTCAGAACCCGTCCATCTTTTCTGCCAAAGGTTGGAACTGCCTTTCACATTGGGCAGACCATCACTTTGCCCACCTTCTTTCCGCTTTCTCGCATCCTGGTGTCCCTGCGCAGTCATTCTAAGCTGGGTGCTGGGACAAGTTTGTAGCCTGGTGTGGAGGTTGCAACATAGTCCCCTTGCAAGCAAATCTTCTGAATGTGTTACTGTTTGTCTTGTCCCTAGCCCAGTAGGGCCATGTAGTGGGTACTGTCAAAAGTGTTTGTCTCCTTTTGGATTTTTGTGTTTCCCTTATTAACCACTCTTACTTAATTCATCTGCTGGGATGTTTTAGAGAGGTCCCCTCCAAAGCTTTTGCGATGCCATAGTGAGATTTTAATTTGGTTCTCACCTCCCTTGTGTACACTACATTTGAGATCATGCACAGCTGTTTGCTGTGCCATCCGATTTTCAAAGCTGCCTTTCTCAGTGCGATAAGTTGCCTTTCTCATTGCGATAACTTCAACTTGTCGCACGAGTGCGCTCCAGGCTGTCTTGGTGTAGCTACCCTACACCACCTTTTGCCTCAGACAAGCTGGTGTTTAGGACCAGGGTGACTTTTTTTCCCAAAAGAGGAAGAGAGTTTCCATCTGTTGGACTCGAAAAGAGCCCTCAACTTCTACATAGATGGCACCAAAGATTTTTGGGTGGCCAATTAGCTGTGTGAGGTTTTCTGGGTTGAAAGAAAGGTAAGTTGGTGCAGAACAGAACTCTGTCATTGTGAATAGTCTTCTGCATTAAGATCTGCTACACTCTGGTCAAAAAGCAGGTTCTAGAAGCTCAGAGATATCCATTCTATAGGTGTGGAGTCTGTGGTTAGAAGTATCCAAAGATTTTTGGGTGGCCAATTAGCTGTGTGAGGTTTTCTGGGTTGAAAGAAAGGTAAGTTGGTGCAGAACAGAACTCTGTCATTGTGAATAGTCTTCTGCATTAAGATCTGCTACACTCTGGTCAAAAAGCAGGTTCTAGAAGCTCAGAGATATCCATTCTATAGGTGTGGAGTCTGTGGTTAGAAGTATCCATCAGGATAGCACGTTACTTAACTTTGGAAATTGAGCTTCGAATGGATAGTCAATCTAACTGCAGATTCCTCACTGCCTTCCCATTGCCCGCTCCATGGAGTGTCCTCTTTTTAACATATAAAAAGGTCCCAGTTTAGAGATCTGCACAGTGGTTCCTCCAAATATGTTGTGCTCTGCATCTGAGGGCACGGAAAAAGTCAAGCAAGCATCTAATATAACTGTGCAGGTGTGGTGCTTATATGCGGATCAGTCAGTCACTTCTGTTGCATAACGAAGTAAATGGAAATCATATAGCACCACCTAGCGGCACACACAAACACTGCTATGTAAATTCCCAAATCTGGTTTGGCGCCTGGAAAATATTCTAAAGGTTAGGAAAGAGTTAGAAAGACTATCTACTGAAAGGAGCTTTACCAAAGGTAATCAACTTATTTGATTTGGTTCTATTACCTTCAACACACACTCATTATAAATTCATCCTTCCACACATACCAACCCTTGAGTGAAAATTAATCTGAGTTAAAGTACAAGAAAAACAAGGTTTAATGTTTTGATCCCAACACTAGAAGGCAGCAAAGCAAGTGAATCTACAGCCCTGTGAGCTACAAACAGATTAATACTGGTAAGCAATGTTATTCCTTACTTTTAATCCCAGTTGAGCTTCATTTGAATCTTCATTGAAGTCATAAGCACCCTATGCTCTTCACTGATGGAGGCATCAGAATGGTTTCATTAATACTGTCCTGGGGTACTGGAAAAATGAACTGTATCAGCTGCCACATCAGAACATCGTGGAGTACTGGTGCTGCTGGCTGTCTGAAGAGGCCACTGCCATTTTGACTGCATTAATCAAATGTCCCTATTTTTCCTTTAAAGTGGTTTGTGGAAGATGGCAATTGTCACTTTTTACATTTCAGATAGAATCAACTTCTGTTTCTGTCAATTACTTTCTTCCACAATATATTTGAAAGTTCTCCAGCATCCCAGACATGTGCAAAACTGTTCAATTCTTATGGCATTCATCAAACTTCTGTTGAGTGACAATATGATTGCAAACAATTATCCTTGTAGGAAAGTAGCTCTTTTTGACATGGTCACCCCCACTTTTTCCCTGGTAACTGATGTGCTTTTGACTGCAAGTGCCCAGGTCCACAGTGCCAGAGCTCTTTCCAAAAAGTGTACAATTGTTTCCCCAATTGGCAAATCCTTTTGTTCCTAGTAAATAGTAAATTGTACCTCTGGTACCTAGGGGCCGAAGTAGTAAAGAGGGTCCCTTGGGCAGCAGCACAAATTGTGCCACCCTAAGGGACCCCGCACCAAGCACATGCAAGGCTGCCATTGCAAACTGCGTGTCTTGATTCATACAACAGTGAAAACATGACATGTCACACATTCCTGTGTGCCATGTCCCCTAACACTGCATGTGATGTTTGCAAGTCACCCCTACTGCAGCCCTAATGGCCCCTAAGGCAGGGTGCTTAATACTACATGTAAGAGCATACCTGCATGAGTAGATATGCCCCTCTGCTGGTCAGTCCTATTACTGCCAGCGCAAGTGGACAGGGAAGCCGTATCTGAAAGAAACACGTTACTTATAGATTCCTTACCTTAGAATTACCCCCAGGTGTCAGACTGGATCCGGAAAGTTTTTTCGTCAGCAGTACCTCTGCGCGTCGGAAGGTGGCGTTAGTCGGCTCCGCGTCCGTTATTGGCGTCATGGTCGCCGGGATGACGTCGCGGTAGCTATTTAGACGCTACCGCGCGCTAACGTCTTTCTTTTTTCCCGCCAGCCAGCGCAGTTCCGGAGAGAGCAGTACCTCCAGTCATTTTTTGACCTAACTTTTTGTGCGACTCCTATCGATGTCTTTTTTGAATCTACGACTCCTGGTGCATGAGGGATGCCCGGATTCAAGGCATGCGGTTCCTGTTCCCGACTGATGTCGGTTACAGATCCGCACCACGTGTGCCTCTTTTGCATGGAGCGAGACCACGACCCCAAGTCGTGCTCCGACTGCCGGTCCATGGCTCGAAGGCTTTGCGGGAGAGGTCCCAAAAGCTGCTTGAGCGCCGGCAGTCGGCTCTGCGCTGTTGGAAGTCTAGGTCGTGAGGGAGGTCGAGGGACCGGTCCCGGAGCCATCACCACTCGTCCAAGTCATCTGTCTTCGCACTCGGGGTTGGGTAAGTAGAAAAAGAAGAGGCATCATCGCTCTTCGACTTCTCCCCGTCGGTCGGCTGATACTACGAGGGATGCGGGCGGTGCCCCTCCCCTTGCTCCGCGTGCGGAGTCCGAAGAGTTTACTCCAGGCTTCCCTTCCTTCCCGGGACCCGGAGCGACTCCTGCCCAGCTTCGTAAATTTTACAAGGTGATGCACGCCATCTTTGGGCAGCCCAAACCTGCCGGCGCACCTTCCAGCCCCGCGGACTCTGGTTAGGGGGGCATAGGCCTTCTCCAGCGCCGGCCCCGGTGCCGCAGGTCCCCCCGTGGATCCAGGCCTGGCGTCAACCCTGACCTCCATCCCGATGTGGGCCCGGAGCCGGACCGGGCGCCGAGCGGGGCTTTTGTGCCCCTGTTCACTCCTGGGGTCCCTCTTCAGCCAGATTGGCAACCTGAGGAGGAGGAGGAGGACTGGGAGGAGTCAGGTGACCCTTTAACTGATCAGCTAGGATCTGAACAGGACTGGACAGAGGAACTGGGGGATGCCAGTGGTTTTGACACCTCCTCTGACATTGGCATGCTGTCTCATACTACTGTGGCTACGGAGGAGGGAGCGTCATATGCCTGGATGGTGTGTAGGGCGGCCGAGGCTCTGGAGCTTCCTGCTGTGTCTGTCAGGACTAACCTCCTGACAGAGGTGCTTCAGCCGGCTGCGAGCTCTTTGGAGCCCCTGCTACCGTTTAATGATGCCCTTACCGACGTCCTTTTGGGCACGTTGTCCAGGCGCAACACAGGGGCTCCCGTGGATAGGATGATTGCCCGGTGCCACCGTCCGGCACCGGGCGACCCCACTTTCCTCTCCCAACACCCCACCCCGGAGAGCTTGGTGGTCCTAGTCTCCACTTCCAAGGGCGCATTCCCTACCCCTCCACCAGAAAGGGAATCCAAGAAGCTGGATCATCTTGGGAAGAAGCTATTCGAGGCATATGAGCTGTAGATCGTATACTTGTGCATAGATGGCCATCTGGTGTTGGGCTCGGATGTTTGCACTTTGTTTTTGTCTTGGTAGAAGTCTTTGTAGGCACGAGGTAGGTGACACCTCCTTAGGACGATAGTGCGCATGGGCATCAACTCCATCTTCAGATGGTTTTTTCCATCGGGTTCGGATGTGTATTGCGACGCTCCAGTTTGGGATCGTCTTCTAACCTTTTTGACACGCAATCTTTACCACTCAACAGTATTGTTTTCGATCGCGTTTTCCCTTTCGACACGTATCGTAAAAATCCCAGTACTTCGATTGACGCTTCAATGCGGGTCGTGAGGCCTACACGCGCCGACCACGCAAGCAGTCCATGGAATGGACTCCATTTAAAAAATGCCCCGGGTGTGGTGCTAAGTTCCCACACACGGACGTGCACAAGGTCTGTAATCTCTTCCTCTCCCCGGAGCATGAAGAAACCAGCTGTGAGGCCTGTCGATCATTTCGATCGAAGAAAACAATTAGTGACCGTCGGGCTCGACGGCATGAGATGAGACGCGGCACTTGTCTGGTGCTGGATATCTTAGGAGAAGAATCACAATTCCAACCCAGCGCTGAAGAAGGGCACGTTTCCGTGTCTGAAGCAGATGACTCCAACATCACTCCGGCTCAACGAACCGTGAGTAACGAACCCCAACTGCCCACAAAAACACCAAAGACTCCGGTTACACCTTCGCCCTTGGGCTCAGGTCGACACCGTGATACTGTTTCAGACACCCCGCCTTTGATCCCGGCTATGAAACATAAAGACAAACCTTCCGGCTCGGGATCGAGCCAACCCCATCCAGGTGTCGAACCCACATATTCAGCACCGAAACACAAGGCCAAGTCTGACGCTCCGCTGTCTGCACCGAAAACATCTTCGGCACCAGAAGACTCACAAAAACCAAAGACTTCGGAACCGATACCACAGAGACCGAAAGCTTTGAAACTGGCACTGGTTAACCCGAAAGCATCGGAACCGAAACCAATTAAAGGAAAAATTCTGAACCGGAACCAAAAGAAAAATCTTGGGATCTGAAACAGGGAAAAACGAAGCCTTCGGAATCGAAGCAGCCCACACCGAAGGGCACCAACCCTAAAAAACATGGAAGCCCTCACAAACAGACTCCATCTAAAGAACTTCCTCATTTTGGATCTGAAGCAAAAACAATTACATATTGACCCAGACATTGGGAAATTTCAAGCGACACTTCCCAAAAAACGGAAGGTGGACCTCCCTGAAGATTACCACATACCTTTAAAGAAAAAAGACATGGGCACTAACCCCTCCCCCCCTTACATACCTCCACCTCCGTCTCCTCCACCTTTTAACCCACATCTAATAATTTCACCAGCAAGTTCACCACCACCACATTTTTCACCTGGGCATCAGGATGATGATGATGTTAAGGATGAGGATGAAGATGGAGACTGGGATGGGGAAGGGGATGGAGATGATGATCAGGGCAACATTCCACATGACCCAGACCCCTGGGGTGATTATAATAAAGACCCGGATCATACTAATGACCTTAATCTATATCCCTCCAGACCATTACCACTCGATGATAATATCGGTTTCGCACCACTCATTAATAGAGCTGGTCAATACCGTGGGGTAGAATTACACACTGACCCCTTGGAAGAGGATTTTTTTAATGGAAACTTTCGCTCCATCACAAAAAAACACAAACCCACTACCCATGCTTAAGAGGATGATTAAACACACCAATGAGGTATTCAAAGACCCTGTTAGGGCTAGAATGCTTACGCCACGGGTAGAAAAAAAATATAAAGCTGCTCCTACCGACCCAATTTACATCAGGGGTCAGGTACCTTTAGATTCGCTTGTTTCAAATGCACGGAAAAGGGAAAATTCTCAGACAACAGGTGACACCCCTCCACCTGTCAAAGAATCAAAACTTATAGATACATCAGGCAAAAGAATTGCATCTCAAGCTGCCAATCATTGGCGCATTGCCAATCCCTAAGCTCTCCTGGCGCGGTATGATAGAGCTCACTATGACAAGCTAGAAAACCTGATGCAACACTTACCCTTCCATCAAATGTGCCCTGGATGCAGCTGATCTAGCCTTGCGTGCCATTAACACCAGCATTTTGCTAACACGACATGCTTGGCTCCGCATCTCAGACTTCAAACAGGTACAGTGTGCACTTCTTAATCAGGATCCACCATCTCCCCCACTGATGCACCATCACGTCGGACAGGTGTGTTTTGCAAAGGGGCTACTCCCTCCCCTTCGAGGCTACCCCTCCAGCCATGCCACCTCAATACCACTGCATGTCGGAGGATCACCTGGCACTTCTCAAACAGGACGTTTTGGCTCTCTTGGCCTGCTCCAGAAATAGGTCGTGGTTGTTATTCCCACCACTTTCTGGTACCCAAGAAGGACAAGGGCCTGCGTCCTATCTTGGATCTCTTGGATCTCAGAAACGTCAACCGCTTCCTCCGGAAGGAGAAGTTCAAGATGCTGACGCTCGCTCAGGTCCCTCGACCCTGGAGACTGGATGGTAGCGTTGGACTTGCAGGACGCTTATTTTTACATCCCCGTCCTATCTGGCTACCATCCGCGTTACCTGCGGTTCACGGTAGGCCACGAGCATTTTTAGTTCACCGTGCTCCCCTATGGCCTTTCCAGCGCTCCTTAGGTGTTCACGAAAGTGATGGCGGTTCACAGCTCATCTGCGCAGATCAGGGGTTCTAGTCTTCCCCTATCTCGATGACTGGCTGTTGAAGGTGGGCTCGCCCCAGACTGTCGTCTGCCACCTCCAGACTACGACCGACCTGCTGCATTCGCTGGGGTTCTCCATCAATCTACCGAAGTCGCACCCGATTCCCTCTCACAAGCTCCTCTTCATCGGAGCGGTTCTGGACACGACGCGGTTTCTGGTTTATCCTCATGAACAGCGATTCTGGGATATTCGGGCTATGATTCTGATCTTTCAGCCTCTATCCTGGGTTTCGATCCAGATGACCCTGAGGCTGCTGGGCCTCATGGCCTCCTGCACACTGCTGGTCGCTCACGCCAGGTGGCATATGCGGGCTCTGCAGTGGGAGCTGAAGTTCCAGTGGGCGCAGCATCAGGGGAATCTGTCCGACTGTGTTCAGATCTCGGAGGGCACTGCTAGTCAGTTGCATTGGTGGCTCACGAACCCGGATTCGGTGGTGACGAACGCATCCCTTCTGGGATGGGGCGGCCACATGGGAGAGGCGGAGATCAGAGGTCAACCTTCTGGAGCTTCGGGCAATTCATCTTGCACTCAAGACATTCCTTCCCTCTGTCCAGGGAAGAGTAGTGCAGTTGTTCACGGACAACACCACCGCCATGTGGTACTGCAACAAACAAGGCGGGGTGGGGTCGTGGACCCTGTGTCAGGAGGCCCTCCGCCTCTGGACATGGCTGGAACATCAGGGCATATCCGTGGTGGTTCAACACCTGGCAGGTTCCCTGAACTCCAGGGAAGACTAAGTCAGCCGCAGGTGCATGATGGATCACGAATGGCATCTTCACTCGGAGGTGGTGCAAGGTCTCTTTCGACAGTGGGGAAAGCGTTGGTTAGATCTATTCGCCACCGAAGAGAACGCGCAATGTCAGATATTCTGCGCGTTGGAATTTCCAAGGTGGCACTCGCTAAATGACGCTTTTCGTCACGAGTGAAGTTGCGGTCTGTTGTACGCCTTTCTGCCTATACCACTCCTATACGAACCTGTCCAGCCTCCACCTCCTTGCGTGCAGATTGAGTGACTACAGTTGACGTCTTTTGACCTGCCTCCTGAAGTTTGCGATGTAATCTTGGCAGCCAGGCATCCCTCCATTAAGACGGTATACGCCTGCCGGTGGAACAAGTTTGTGGCATGGTGCACAGCAAAGGCTGTGGATCCCCTATCTGCCCCTCTTTCTGAGGTTCTCTTATTTCTTCTTTCTTTAGCCCAGCAGGGCTCTGCTCTGGGCACTATGAAGGGCTATCTTTCAGCCATCTCTGCTTTCCTTCGGCTTCCAGATCAGCCTTCTCTTTCCAAGTCCCTGGTGGTTAATCATTTCTTGAAAGGCATAACTCATCTCTTTTTTCCTCTTCCCTTCATTATGCCTCAGTGGGACTTGAATCTAGTCTTAACCTATTTAATGTGCGCTCCGTTTGAGCCACTTCACACTGTCCTTTGAGGCTTCTGACGCTTAAAACTGCACTCCTGGTAGGACGTCACATCTGCAAGAAGAGCGAGGGAGCTCCAGGCTCTTTCCTCCAAGCCTTCTTTCCTGTCTTTCCATCCGGACAAGGTGGTTCTCAGGACTCGTCCATCCTTCCTTCCTAAGGTTGCCACTGCAGACCATCACTTTGCCAACACAGGCTCCACCATCTGGACCCAAAACGTGCGCTTTCTTTCAATCTGGATCGCACAAAACCGTTCCAGGTGGAAGATCGGCTCTTCGTTGGCTACGTGGGCGCCAAGAAAGGTCGGGCCGTACACAAGCGAACCATTTCTCAATGGGTCGTTTTGTGTATTAAAGTATGCTAGTCTCTGGCAAAAAAGGAGCCTCCAGTGGGGCTACGCGCCCATTCCACCAGGTCGGCGGCAGCCACCACTGCCTTGGGACAAGGAGTTCCTCTACATGACATCTGTCAGGCAGCTACGTGGGCATCACTGCACACGTTAACGAAACACTGCTGTCTGGACAGCCAAGCCCGGAGAGCCGGCTTCTTTGGTCATTCTGTTCTGCAGGACTTTCTGGTGTGATCTTGGTTCGCAGACTCGCCACCGGGGTTGGTATTGCTGGGGTAGCTATTCTAAGGTAAGGAATATTTAACTAACGTGTTTCTTTCAGATGAACAAGTTACCTTCGGTAATGATATATCTGTAAGAAACATTAGTTAGTTATAGATTCCTTACCGCCCTACCCATCCTCCCCGTTCTGCAAACTGATTTCTAGGGTTAAGGATATCCTTTCAGGGCCCTAGTTTTGTACACCAGTGGTCAGTGTCTTGCATGGCTCTGCGTTTCTAGCGCGGAAAGTCGTGTACAGAACTGACATCAGCATGCGAGGGCGGGGTCTAAGTAGCTACTGCGACGTCATCCCGGCGACCACGATGCCAACGGCGGACGAGGAGCCGACCGACGCCACCTTCCAACACGCAAAGGTACTGCTGACGAAGAAACTTTCTGGATCCAGTCTGACGCCTAGGGGTAATTCTAAGGTAAGAATCTATAACCAACTAATGTTTCATACATATATATCGTTACCGAAGGTAAGTAACTTGTTCTTTAAACCATGTGCTAGACACTGGTGAAAACAAGTTGTCCCAGCTACATGATGGCTTCGCTGAAAATAGGGATGTTTGGTATCAAACATCTCTTATTGATAAACCCACACTGATTTCAGTGATGTATTTACTAGTACATGCACCCAGAGGTCTCCTTAGAGGTGCCCCCTGAAAAGCTACCAACCTCTGGTGTGCTCCGAGACTGGTTTCTGCCACCCAAGACACTGTTCTGACCTCCTAAGGTGAGAGCCTCTGCTCTCAGGAGGCCCAGAGGGGAAGCCTGATGGGAAGATGGTGTAACACCCACTCACACAGTATGGTCGACTGATTAGCCTCCCCAGGCCATCAAGCTTCAAAGAGCTGCCCCCTTTGGAATGTGATTTTGCCTCCCTTCACAGGAGAGGAAGCTCCCCTTTGTCCAGGACCCCCTTGGCACCTGGCCAGGCGGTAAAATTAACTAGTCAGGTAGGCGTGCCCCCTCCAGACTAGTACCCTGTGGACACAATTTTTCAGAAGTAACCACCATCTTTGTGATTACATACTTAGGAATTCCGGACGACTGAGTTATGCCCACTTTCCGCAGGAAGTGGTCATATAGGGGCGTAGTGACCTCAAGGGTCAGTAGCCCATTGGCTACTACCATACACTTCTTCTAACTCATCTCAATTCAGTATTTAGGGGAGTCTTTGGCACCAGAGAAACAGATCCTGATGACCTAAGAAGAGAGAGGACACTGAGGAGCCCCAAAAGCAGAGGGGAGAGAAGAAGCAGCCCCATGGGTCTGTCTGCATTCCTCATCGAAAACTGTGCCAAAGTTGCCTCATCCTGCAGCTGTTGACTCAAGAAATGTGGGAGACTGCCTGCCTTTGATAAAGAACCAAGACCTTCTGTGGGACAGCGGAACTGTTCCATGTAACTTGCAGCAGCCCCCAAAAAAGGGACTTTGAGGCCTCTGAAACCGCTAAAACCCGACACTTGAAGCCACCACTGCACCAAGTCAGGTGGACCAACAGCCCTCCGGAGCTAGAGCCCATCGTGGTTTCACCATTCGTGGAACCTCCGACGTCGCCTGCACAGGTGAGCCTTAAGCATGTCAGAAAGCTCACTGAGGAAACTCTAATCAGAGTGTGGGGTGGATGTAGCTACCCTGGCTGTCTGTCTCAGTAATCTGGAGAAATACAGACAATAGCCATATATTAATGGGGTTAGAACTGAAGCACCAATAGACACTTGTGGCAGTGTCACCATGGTGACTGAGGAACTGGTGTCCTCAGAACATAGGTGAGGCATCTACAGTCCTCAGCGTGATAATCAGGCTATGGTACATCCCTTGGCGATGGTATCCTTAGAATTGGGAGGGATTACTGGCCCAAAGAAGGTGGTGGTATCCTCTGCTATTCCTGTACATGTCTGCTAGGCAGTGATCTGGAGTCCTCCGCATGGGCTGAGGTTGAAAGAAAAGCTCATGCAGCTATGCTCTGAATTGGTGTGCGTCTAAAAACAAGAGCCCAGTCCAGAGCCCAGGGTGAATGAGAAGAGTTTGACCCTGGGATAATGGCCCAACCTTCCAAGAGAATAGGAAAGAAGCCTGGGAAACCAGCTTCTGAACATGTACAAGCTCAGGTCCCCGCTAATCAGGGAGAAGACCTGTCAGCCCAAGGAGTGAACCAGCGGTATAACGAAACTTGACACCCCCCATGCAAAGATCATGGAGGCCCCCCCCATTCTCTGATCCAGGCAGGAGCTCTTGGGCCAGCTGCCCATGCACAGGGCAAAGGGGGGGGGGGGCGTCCTGCAGCTCAGGGTGCGAAGGTTATTGGTATGTCACTGAGCCCCAGTAGTTTGAGCCTTACACAGCAGAGCTCTTGGCCCCAGGTGGACCCTCTAGGGAAGATCTTTGGCAGAGGACCTGTCCCACTCTTGAAAGCCTGGGACACCAAGCTGCTGATCAGGAAAATGAGATGTCAGTGGCTCCCAGAGCCCCTATTGGGAGTAGGGACTCCTTTACACTGAGGCCAGAGACCATAACCCTGGTGCCACCAGGAGAGGGATAGTGCCTCAGCAGTATAGAGTTTCTCCTCACACTGGCCCATGACATCCCCTAGCTGGGCTCTTGACCAGGCAAAAACGTGGAGTAGGTTAGTTACCCACTTCTACTGGCCAGGTATGGACACAGAAGGTGAAGGAGTTTTGTAACTCCTGTGCCACCCATCAAGCCAATGGCAAGTCAGGTGGCCACCCATGGGCCCCCTTAATTCCACTTCCAGCGGTTGAGGTTCCCTTTGAAAGGGTAGGGATTGACAATGTCTGTCCCCTCGACCCTCCAACTGCATTAGGAAACAGATTTATACTGGTAATAGTGGATCATGCTACCAAGTATTAGGCAGTTCCCCGAAGGGATGTGGCCTAACGGCCAGAGCGGTCGACCTCGATGCTGGGGGTCTGGGTTCGAGCCTCAACATCCTGTGATTCTGGTCAAATCACTTAGTCTCCAGGTGCCTAACAAAATTAATGTGTTCATCTGTAACGCAACTGGTGCTCATGTAAAGCGCTCTGATACCTTCGGGTTGAGTTCGCACTATATAAAATTGAAGGAAAAAAAAGGCTACCACTGCTCCTGCAGTGGCTAGGGCCCTCATTGGTACCTTTACCGTAGTGAGTTTTCCAAAGGTCTGGCTACCTAAATACTTGGCCAGAATGTGGAGTGATCTATAAGTTCACTACCCCATATCACCGACAAACAAATGGTCGTGAGAGATTCAACAAAGGTATGATTGGTGAACTCCCTGGAAAACTCAGAAGGAGATGGGAAGTCTGACTACCATGCTTGTGTTTTATCTACAGGGAAGTGCCACAGAAGAGAGTGGGGTTTCCCCCTTTAAACTTCTGTTTGGTCATCCTATAAGGGGACCATTATGTCTTATGAAGAAAGGCTGTGAGAGACCTCTTGAAGAGCCTAAACAGGACATTGTGGATTATGTGCTTGGCCTTCGTTCCAAAATGGCTGAGTACATGGAAAAATCATCCAGAAACCCTGAGGCCTGCCAAGAGCTCCAGAAGCTCTGGTATGACCAAAAAGCTGTGGCGTTTCAACCAGGGCAGAAGATGTGGGTTTTGGAGCCTGTGGCTCCTAGGGCCCTCCAGGACAAATAAAGTGGACCCTACCCTACCCTGGAATGAAAAGGCTTGGTCACCTACCTTGTGGATCCTGGCAGTTGCAGGAACCCCCAAAGCGTCATCCATGTAAACTGAATTAAACCCTACTATGACAGGGCTGATGTGACCATGCTGATGGTCACTGATGAGGATCGAGAAGGAGAGCGAGCCTCTCCTTGACCTCCTCTCCAACAGTTCCAAAGATGGGTCAGTAAATGGAGTGATCTTTTCAGACACACACTCTGCACAACAGCAAGCTGACTACAGGCATGTCCTGGAGCAGTATGCTGAGCTCTTTTACCTTCCCCCTGGTCAGACTTACTGATGTGTCGGTAATGTGGACACTGGTGGCAGTCAAAAGTAAACTGTATAGCCAGTCTGGCCAAGGCAGGATAAGCATCAGAGCCACGGTCAGCAAAATGCTGGAGATTGGGGTAATTGAGCCCTCTGAAAGTCCCTCGGCCAGCCCAGTGGTCTTAGTCCCCAAACCTAACCCCCAGTATGGAAAGAAAATTGATCCACACCCAATTCCTAGGACTGACAAATTAATTGACAGGTTAGGGGCAGCCAGATATCTCATTACTTTTGATTTGACATCAGGGTACTGACAGACGGGTCTAACCATTGGATCGAAAGAAAAATCAGCCTTCTCGACCCCAGATGGGCTTCATCATTTTACTGTTGTGTGCTTCGGACTGAAGAATGCCCCCGCCCCCTTCGAAAGGTTGGTGAACAAAGTGCTTGCTGCGCTGGAGTCTATCTGATAGAAACATCTAACCGTAGATGCCTTACCTGTGAACTTCCCAGGCGTCAGACTGGATCCAGAAGATTTTTCTTGAGCAGTAGCCCTGAATGCCGAAAGCTGGCCTTGCTCGACTCCACATGATGACGGCATCTCCGTCATCGTGATGTCCGTGTCGTCTATATAGACGCCACCCCGGCGCACTGGCGTCCGTTCTTTTCTTTCTGCACCAGCCAGCGCAGATCCGTTGAAGAGAGCTACTTCCTGTAATTTTTTGACAGACTTTTTTTCTGCTTTTTGGCGACATTTCTTTCAGCGTGTAGGAATCCATTATGTCCAAAAAGACTGCGGGGTTCAAACCATGCGGCGCCTGTCACCTTGCCATGTAGATCACGGATCCCCACCTCATGTGTCTTTGGTGCCTGGAGCGCGACCACGACCGGAAGTCTTGCTCAGACTGCCGTGCCATGATGCCTAAAGCTTTGAGAGAGCGGTCCCTAAAGCGGCTTTAAGCCTGGCGTCGGGCGCCTTGGAGGTCTCGTTCCCGGTCTCGGTCGAGAGTCAGGTCTGAGCACCGCTCCGGGGGCTCCAAGTCTTTGTCCTCCCATTCAAAGTCCTCTAAAGGGTCAAGTAAAAAGCACCACAAGAAGCACAAGAAGTCGTAGCGTGCTTCTACTTCACTCTGTCTCAGTCGGTCACCCGAAACAATAGAGGAGTCTCTATGTTCGAGACTTCGTTCTGCGGAACATGTGCCCGGGTTGCCTCCTCGTTTCCCTCCCTTTCATGGACTGGGAGCTTCCCCCGCCCAATTAAGAGTTTTATGATGCCATGTGCGAAATTTTTGGGTGGCCTGACCCTACCGGTGCGACTTCGCGCCCCGCACGCTCAGCACAATGAGTCGCATTGGGTTCCAGTCCGGCAGCTCCAGCCCCTGTGCCCATGGCTCCTCATGGATCTGTTCCCGGACCAGTGCCAGTCGCACCTCCTCGACCTTCCCTGTCGCCACGTTTAATGGCGAGACTCCTGCCGGCGCCCACTGCCCGTGCCATCCCTATTCTTATACCCAACGACAGAGCCGGTCGGGCGTCCACCAGCGCCGTCGGAGCCTTTGGGCTCTTTGATGTATATCAGCCTTATTCAGCAAGGCTTGGATTGGAGGTAGATTAGATGGGGATGCAGGACCCCTTAGAAGTCCCGCATTCTACAGAAGAAATCGACAAGTATGAGGAATTGAGTGATGCCAGTGGTTTGGATAACTCTCCAGAACCTGGCATCCTTTCCCCTCCTAACCTGGCTATGGAGAAGGGACCTTCCTTCGCCATAGTGATGCGTAGGGCTGCGAAGGTCCTGGCCCTGCAGCTTCCTACTGTGGCAATAAAGACCAATTCCTTGAGTGAAGTCCTGTAGCCTGCCTTCTCCACTATGAAACCCTTGCTGCCATTTAATGAGGCCTTGACTGATGTTCTTCTTGAGTCCTGGTCCAAACCCAGCACAGGGGCTCCTGTGAATAGAACAATTCCCCACCTCCACTGTCCTGCACCGGGCGACCCAGCTCTCCTCACCTCTCTCCCAACCTCTGAGAGCTTGGTGGACCAAGCCTCTACTTCCAGAGGTGTGTTCCCTTCCGCACCCCCAAATATGGACTCCAAGAGGCTGGATAGCTTCCGAAAGAAATTTGTTTCTTCCACCAGCCTGGCACTGTGGTCAGTAAACACCAGATGCCTCTCGGGCTGTTGCTCCCATTCCCTGTGGGAGACAGTTGCGCAAGTGCTGCCTCAAGTCCTGGAGGAGGCCCAGCTGTCCTGTTCCAATCTGTTGCAGACCGACGAGATGCA
The DNA here is from genome assembly GCF_964204655.1 of Triturus cristatus. Lineage (NCBI taxonomy): Eukaryota > Metazoa > Chordata > Amphibia > Caudata > Salamandridae > Triturus > Triturus cristatus. Next base: position 561,085,135 of record NC_140594.1, on the reverse strand, counting down.
GCAAAGTTTACTATACGCTGTGGCCTTGACACAACAGACTCACTGGGCAGAGCAAGTTCCATGATGGTGGCTGTTAGGGGCCACCCCTGGTTGAGAACTTCTGGTTTCTCTGCGGATATCTAAGCCAGTCTGATGGACTTGCCCTTTGATGGCTCTCTTCTCATCAGATATAGGGCGGACATGGCACTAGAGCACTCCAAGGAGTCGCAGGCCATGGCTATGTCATCCCGGCATGCGTCTGCCTTTTGCTCCTTTCGTGGCTATTGATGGGCCTTCCAGCTGCCTAGCCAGAGGACCGTGAAAGTTCTGCAGCCTCTGTACGGTCATGGGCATGGCTCACCTCGACTCCGTGGCGGGGTTCTACAGATAGCCCAAAGGGTCTACTCCCTCCCCTTTGAGACTACCCCAGGCTGCTGGAGGATCACCTTGCTTTGCTTCGAGAGGAAGTCACGACTCTTGGGAAAGGGGGCTATAGAGAGGGTTCCGGTGCAAGAAGTAGGGTGTGTTTGTTATTCCAGCTACTTTCTGGTCCTCAAAAAGGACGTAGGTCTTCATCCTGTCCTCGACCTCAGAACCCTCAACTACTTCCTCAAGAAGAAGTTCAAGATGCTCACTCTTGCTCAGGTTCTGTCTGCCCTGGACCCGGAAGACTGGATGGTAGCATTCGACTTGCAGGATGCTTATTTCCATATTCCCGTCCTACTTGCCCATCACTGCTACCTACGGTTTACAGTGGGCTACGAGCATTTTCAGTTTATCCCTCGGGTATTCACCAAGGTGATGGCGGTGGTCGCAGCTCATCTGCGGAGATCCAGGGTCCCAATCTTCCTCTATCTCGATGACTGGCTGTTGAAGGCGGGCTCATACTAGGCGGTTGTAACCCACCTCCAGACTATGGTGAACCTCCTGCACTCGCTGGGGTTCGCTATCAATATGCCGAAGTAACTCCGGACTACTTCGCACACTTTC